>NC_058143.1:20315358-20623120 GCF_011075055.1 Mangifera indica
GATCACTCTTGTGATGAACTTTATGGAGCGTGCAATGCGTTCAGAGTTTTCCACTTACTCACCAACAGTTCTCCGCCGTGTTGCTTCACTAACTATGATACAGTGAAGTACATGAGCATGAACATTTTGGACTGCACACATTATACAAGCGTGATCAATACAGATAGCTTGAAGGGTATAGGCCCGCTGGATTGGGTGTACGGGATCGAACTTTCTTTTTCTATTCCTGATACTGGATGCCAACGGTGTTCGCTGTCCGGTGGGACATGCGGGTTCGATACTGAGACTGAAGGGATGACGTGCCTCTGCTCAACTTCCATGAATGCTACTAGACAATGTGGTAAGTATTTCACTGTAGCACGGTCTTCGTAGTCTTGTTTTCCAAGTTTTACACATTTTAAGAGTTACAATTTATTTAAGGCCAAACGACCATTTCCCACCCAAGATATGCTGCACTATCAAGTTTCCACCCTTTAATTATAAAAACACCAAACATCCACCTATTAGCAGTTAAAATTAACCGTGGTAAAGGTAAAATAATCATTTTCTCTATAATATTAAAAATAAACTAAAATAGAATTTACTTTTCCCCCTTAAACTTTAAAAACTAAAATTTTCCCTCAACCTAAGTTTTAAAAAATCACAGTTTCACTCTAGAGTTTCGTTTTGAAATCTCCGACGACATCTCCGGCTTCATTGCCGATGGCTCTCCCTCCCGAAGCATTCTCTCATTTCGACGATCTCTTTCCTCTCATTTAGACGCTTGATCAGTGTCGGAGAAGCCGTGGAAGACGAAGTCGTTGTCGTCTAGGAAGACAATCATTTTCCAAGGCGAAGATGAGACAACTTGTCGTCTTCATTTGGGAAGACGATTTCTCTTCTCAGATGACGTCTCTCTGTTCCAGATGGATTGGGGTGGAGTTGAGGGGGGCCGTCAGTGAAAGAGAAACCGTCGGGAGAGAGAGACTGCCGGTGATGGTGCCGGAGAAAATGAAAGGGTTTGGAAACTAAACCCTAGGGAGGAAATACAGTCTTTTTAAACTTATCTTAGGGAAAAAATATTAATTTTTAAACTTTTAGAGGGGAAAATAAGATTAAATTTTTAGGAGTTAGAATTTTGTTAAATTTAACTGGTCATAGGTGAGTATTTAGTATTTCTATAATTAAAGAGTAAAAACTTGAGTTTGCAGCATACCTTAGGTGGGACGTAGTCGTTTGGCCTTTATTTAATCGGACATTTCATATTACCCTGACGCAATAATACGACTCTGCGCCCTCGCATCTCATCGCCTCTTGAGTTTTGTCTTATCATCCTTTAATGTCGAGATATTATTTGCTTTGTAGAGAGATTCTATTATTATTTTCATTTTGAGTTTTGTGCAGAGATACATTCAAACCCAATGATTTTAACTTAAATTATATATTTTTTATTTGATTTGAGTTAAATTTTGATTTCTAAGTTTTCAATTTGCGAACTTATCTCAAATTTAATTTGAACCATTGTTTAGTTATATTATTCTTTTTGTTGGTATTTTTATTTTTTATTTGATTGATAATATTATTTATCTTACAAATATTATTCTAAATTTATTATAATTAATTCAAATTTAATTTAAACTAGTTATAATAAATTTGAGCTACTTATAATAGATTCAAACTAAATTTAAACTAATTCATATATAGACTTATTTAATTTAAAATTACTCTTATTTTATAATATAAAATTTAGACTATTTAATTTATCTTATCTTATTATTCTTTGTCAAGGTAAGGATATGAATCGGCCTACGAATGCATCTTATGTTTATTGTTGGATGGTTTTTCAATTATATTTTGTGTGTTTCAGCTCCTGGCAGTTTTACCGATAAAGGAGTAGCTCATGCTTCGTGGACATTTTTTCACGTAGTTCTCTTGGCTCTGGGAACATTTCTTGATTTCATAGTTTCATGTTGATTTGTAGCAAGCAAACTTTGATAATGGGTGACTCTTTATTTGAACTATTATCAATCATATTTTGAATTGTTTGATTCCAAAATGTTTCGGGATAAAATAAGGACTCAAATGTTTAACCCTACAAACCAAATTTACTTTAAAGTGGTTAAAATTGAATCTTAATTTAGATTAAATAAGTTAAATTGAAATCAATGATTTAACTAATTGTCATGTAACAAACTAAGTCTAAATTAATTCAAATATTTAAGTTAAGATTGATTTAGATCAAATTTATAATTTAATTATTTTCAAGCTAAGCAATTTTAAAAAACTATGATTTGGCAACCGTGGGTGAGAAATAGTAATTTATTCTTTATGTTATCATACTTATAAATAATTTTTTTATGATAATTTATAATAATAAAACTATATACACAATTTATAAGTATAAAGATAATGTATTAAGTGATTTTAAATTAAAAATAAAATAATATTAAATTGTATGATAACATATTATTTATATACTCAAGAATATATTTAAAAGTTTATGCATATATTATTGCTCAATTGATAAAAAGTGTATGGAAAATATCTATTAAAAATTTGTATGATATGATTAATTCAAAATACACACGATCTTAGCCAATTCCCATTACTTCATAACTAAATTAGCTATTACTAGCTTGAAAACGGATCCTGTCAAATTTGATTTGTTTAACTTGAACTCAATTGGTTTTGATCTAATGTTGAACTCAAACTGAAACAGTTGGCATACTCCAACCCAGGAGGAATTAAGTGATTTGGGTAAGCATTATTCTTTATAAATTGCGGTAACAAATTTCAAACTGAAGGTTCCTATTGAAATCTTTATGATTGCTCTCATTAAATTCTGTGGCCCATTTTAAAGTATTGGCTCATTCTGTGAAAGCTGGCCCCATTCGCATTGCTTAAACCCAAACCCACTTTAAATCTTTCCCTGAACTTCCGATGCCATACTTTATGCGGCAACGGATTTCATAGCAGCATCGCAATCAATTCCTTCGACTTCAAATTTCAAATCTATACCACCCAATTTAGATAAAATTACTAGCTCTAAATTTGATTGGGGTTATCGATTTTAATTTAAAAGTATATTTAGATCCAAACTTGATTTAAAATCAATTTTAATTTAGATTTGATTTGAGTCCATTTAAATTCAAATATTTATATCAACTCAAAATTCACTTAATACAAAATTGTATGCCACTGTATTCACTAATGACGAATGCAAACAGCCAAATGAGGAAAGAGCAAGCACAAAGTTTTGAATTAGTTGGAGGTCCATTTAATAGTTTTGAGAACATCAGGGCTTTCAGAAAAAATTAATTTGAAAACGGGCGGGCTAATTTTTTTCTTTAATTTTTTATATTTATAATATTACTATTCAAGTTGAACATCTCGCTGAGATTCTTTCAGCTTTCAAGTTTCAAATCTCGAAGCACTTTCTCTTATCTCCTACGTTCTAACCACCACCACCAACAACGCCAAACAGATTCTCTGTGAAACGCTCCCCATCTTCTCTTTCATGGACCGAATCGAAGCTCCAAATTAAAATATTAGTTTCTGTTCTGTAGATCTTCAGATTCAATAACATGTCAAAAGAATCTACGAGTTCTCGATTAGCTTCAAAAACGTCACAACATGAATCGAACGAGAACGAGCTCGGAACGGCCTTTAATCCTATTCATTTTCCGCCTCCGCGAACGCCTTTGAACTCGATTCCAGATCCTTCTCAATACTCGGTTCAAGAATCAGAACTCATTCGAACTGCAACGAATCGGTCAGCTTCAGATAAGAGCAAAGTTATAATAGAAAGTAATGTAGGTGCTGCTTTCGGTTTGTCTCATGCCACGCCAAGGTTTTCGGCTCGCCACCACGGGAAGGCTCACATAGAGCCGAGCTCGGCCCAGAGCACACCTGCTAGGAGTGGAAGCTCGAGATTTTCGCTTGGCGGAAGAGGCGTTAGCTCTTCTTCTTTTTCTAGGGCTGCAAGAGGGATTTCAGCTGTCAATCATGAGTTTTCGGTTGAAGTTCCACAGTTCGAGCTTGTTGATGATCCTTTGTTTTGGAACGATCACAACGTTCAGGTTTGTGTGTTAATTTTTATTACCTGACGCTTTCTTTATGTATTGATGCAATTATCGATTTATTATGTTATTTATTTTTGTGAGAAGGTGCTAATAAGAATTCGGCCGTTGAGTACAATAGAGAGGGTTTCACAAGGGTATGCGAGATGTCTAAGACAGGAGAGCTCACAAACATTGATTTGGCTTGGGCATCCGGAAACTAGATTTACCTTTGATAATGTTGCTTGCGAGACGATATCACAGGTTCTATTTTAACGTATAACTATTTAATTGTTCCTAGCTCCTGTTTTTCAATATGGTAGAGGCAATAGAAGTTAGCGAGTTTTAAATTTTGTTGAATTTTAGAAGTTGTGGAAATTTTAAGACAAATAGTAATATTATACTTCAAGGTAGTGTTTTCTCAATCTTTAGAAATGAATTCATGTTAATGGTTTTATTTCATTGTTCCTCCTGTATTACCCTGTACGATAAAATGTATTACAAGATGTGGTTTGCTAGAATGTTCACATGGTTGACTACATGAATTTGGTGCAGGAAAAGTTGTTCAGGGTAGCCGGACTGCCCATGGTAGAGAATTGCTTGTCTGGGTATAATAGCTGCATGTTCGCTTATGGTCAGGTAGGTCATGCAGGGGATTTGTTCTTGTTGTAGTAGTCCATTATTGACCAAAATTAGAAGTTTTACTTTTTGTTTCTTTTCAGACAGGTAGCGGCAAAACATATACTATGTTGGGTGAGATAAATGGAGTAGAAGGCAAACTCAGTGAAGATTGCGGCATAACCCCTCGAATATTTGAATATTTATTTTCAAGGATCAGAACGGTGTGTTTACATAAATTTCCAGTGTATATTATAATCAGATTACTCACAGTTTTTGATATTTCGTGCCAGCTTCTCTTTTGGTTAGTGTGGAATTTTATTGAAATTTATATGTTCAGGAAGAAGAAAATCGGAGGGATGAGAGGCTGAAGTTCAGTTGTAAATGTTCATTTCTAGAGATATATAATGAGCAGATAACAGACCTCTTGGAGCCTTCATCAACTAATCTCCAAGTAATTTCACTGTTCCCCCACGATTTATGGTTGGTGTTTTTCATTTTTATACAGAATCACAGACCTAATTTTCCTGTTGTAGCTCAGAGAAGATTTGAAGAAAGGTGTATATGTAGAAAACCTTACAGAATATAATGTGACAACAGTTAATGATGTACTTGATCTTCTGTTAGAGGTATTATTTATTTGTAAATTTGTGCTTCAGTCCTTTTATCTTGTGCCTGAACTTGAACACAATTAGAATTACACAGGGTGCTGCAAACAGAAAAATGGCAGCTACTAATATGAACAGTGAAAGCAGCAGATCCCACAGTGTTTTTACCTGTATTATTGAAAGTCAGTGGGAGAAAGATTCAATGACCCACTTCAGATTTGCAAGGTTAAATTTAGTAGATTTAGCTGGTTCTGAAAGGTAATTGCTGCTTTTTGCAATTCAATATATCAACTTACTTTTACCAATCAAGAATTTATGAGCTACAATTTAACGAATGCAGAACTAATCAGATCATATCTTCAGGCAGAAGAGCTCTGGAGCAGAAGGAGACCGTCTGAAGGAAGCAGCAAATATTAATAAATCCTTATCAACTCTTGGGTAAATATATCAGAAACCTGTTCCGCACTAGGTTTCCCCGAAGACTCTACACTACCTTGCAATGTTCGATTTGGGCTATGTCATATTTTGCGACTTTAGTGTCACACATATTATTTACTGTGCCAAGAACGTTTAAATGCTCCCTAGATGAGACAACCCCTCGATGGAAGTAATTTACTTACGTAGGCGAGCTTATTTAATGACAATAGTCATGGGGAAAATAAGGCGAGCATTAGGCTTTTTGCAAAGAGCATGTCACTTAAAGATTCCTTATATTTTTATTCATGAGCTAGAACTTGGCCTTAGGGGTTGATTAAAATTGGCTTCACAAATGCATGCATACTAAAGTGGTCTTCTTGCTTTGATTTTTCTTTTGATTCTTACATTTTTGGATATCCCATGAGTCAGAGTGCTCTGATTCTGTATATGTAATAATTTGACAAATTGTAATCACTCTAGGACTATATTATTTCTCAATACCCTGAACAGACCCCAAATTTGTTCTTTTGTCAAACCTCGTTTATATTGATTATTTAGCATATGTTTTGCACTAGAAGTTTAAATCTCTACTGAAGGTTGTCATATGTAAGATTTGTCCATAATTGTTCTTACGAGCTCTTTGATAGCATAACTTTATTTGTTAAGATCAAAACAAATGTTGGGGCACATGCTAATATGCTGAGTATTATAAAACATCTTTTAATAACTAAATCAGTCTGTAAACTTCTCTATGCAATCATATTGAAGTTTTTCTTTTGACTACTTAATTTACTTTTATTTGGCTTGTGTGTCATGCTTAGCTTGGTGATCATGTCTCTTGTGGATTTAGCACATGGGAAACATAGACATGTCCCCTACAGAGATTCAAGGCTTACCTTCCTACTTCAGGTTAGTTAGCGACCAACATGGTGGAAGATAGTTCCACCTAATTAGCTATGAGTCCATGATTTTGACCTCTCTGTGTAAGAGATCATAATGTCTATATCTTTGGATACAGGATTCTCTTGGTGGTAACTCTAAAACTACCATCATTGCAAATGTCAGCCCATCTAATTGGTTCGTGTTAGACGCTATTTTATTTTTTTTTCTGAAACTACATTTTATAGCCTGCGGTTTTGTGTTTTCGTTTCTTTGTATAAAGATATTGCTTTTCTTGCAGCTCTGCGAATGAAACATTGAGCACTCTAAAGTTTGCCCAGCGTGCCAAACTTATTCAGAATGATGTACTTACATTGAACTTTAGTCTGTTTTTCTGTTATAATGAAAATAGAGCATTTTTAATTTCCTCTCCTCCTTTCTAGGCTAAAGTCAACGAAAATGCTTCTGGTGACGTTACTGCACTGCAGCGACAGATTCAGCAATTGAAGGTATGGATCAGCTGCAGATTTCTGTTAGCATTATCTTGGATGCACGCAACTTCTAAGCTGTCGTCTTTATCATACTTAAACAGGGTCAGTTATCGTCTCTAATGAAGCATCATAACCTGGCAAGGTCTCTGTCTAGTGATGGTTCAAGATTGGAAGAATCTAGAGTAAGAGATAATTTTATGAAGTTTACTTTTTCTGAAGAAGAAAAGGTGGGTGATAAGGTACAAAATGATAAAGTGAGTTCCATGTCTCTGTCAAAATTAATTCCTTAAGAGTGGTGTAACAAGTAATAACAACCGGCGGTAATATACAACAATCAGGTGAAACGCTTGGAAGTTACTTTACTTGGCGCTCTGAGGAGGGAAAAGATGGCAGAAATTTCAGTTCAGAAATTAGAGGCTGAAATTGAGCGCACAAATCGCTTGGTATGTCTGATTGTAACATGTAATTTCATCATTTTATTTTTCTGAATATTTTCCCTTAGTGTTAGCGGTTCAGTTTTCTAGGTTCCTTTAGTTTTGCTGAAGCAGAAGCTATCTACATGGGGTTTATTTTATGGTTGGGCAACTTTTGCAGGCATCCCAGAGAGAGGAGGATGCTCAGCGTATTAAAATGATGTTAAAATTTCGTGAGGAGAAAATAAAGCAACTTGAATCGTTGGTAAATGGCTCTTTGTCTGCTGAGAAGTATCTCATGGAAGAAATAAAAGCTTTACACGAAGAGATTCAACTGCTTCAAGCAAGGATAGACAGAAATCCAGAATTGACACGTCTTGCGTTAGAGAATATTAGACTTCTGGAACAGCTTCAATTGTAACTCATGTTCATATGTTACTGATGCATTAGAAAAAAAAGGTTTAGTCCATTTTATGATTTTGAACGACTCATTTTTCATGCCAGGTTTCAAAACTTCTATGAGCTGGGAGAGAGAGAAACATTGCTGGCTGAAGTAGCTGAATTACGTGACCAGGTTTGAGGATAATATTCTTCTGTGTTGCATTGCTGAATTGTATTTTGAGGAAATTCTTAATTGATATGCAGCTTCTGGATATAACGGAAGGAAAGGGAGATATTTCCTCAGGATACAACGTAAAGGTTATAATGAAATCTTAGTTATTTTAATCAGGGTTTGTGTTGTAATATATTTACTAGTTTCTTATAGTATACTCACTTCTCAGGATAGTGACACTGTAAAAGAGTTGGAAGATTGCAGGGATATGAACTTCAAACTAATGAGGTATCTTTCAATCATCTGCCTAGGCATTGGCTGTTGATGCATGCTGACTCCAATTTCGTATCTGGCATCTATCATCTATAGGCCCATCCCATCTAGGTTCTCGGTGAGAATTTTCATGGACATTTCAAAAACCTTTTTTCAGTCACTTAGAAACTAATTTATACCCTAGTTCAGCATTTGCAAAGTGCCCATTAATCAAAACAGGTGGCTAGTGCACAAATGAAACGTTTCGGCCTGGTCATTGCAACAAATTACTTGCATGATGTGTCCTTTTATTTTGGATATCCATTTTTAATAGCCTTCCCTCCCTTTGGGGATCAAGCATGAGCCTTCTGATGCATTTTATATAAACTATTTGGGTGGATTGACCATCTCCATATTTTGTACCAATATTTCCTATCAGTCTGTTTTCATGTGAAATTTGTCATTTTCATTTATGTAAAGTAGATTATATGTTTCTTTTTGGTTTAGCTAAAACATATGTGCATACTTCAAATATAGAAAATTGGATTCCTGAAGTACAATGTAATCTGATAGTAGTTGTGCGACTGAAACAAAAATTCTATTGTCTTAGGTTTTAGTTGATCGTTTCTTGCTCCTTATAGTTGATCATTTCCTACTCCTTTTTGTGTTCCTATTAATGGTTCATGTCAGCAGGGAGGTAGATGAACTGCAAACGGTACTGAGAAAGCACTTGAACAATGGACATGCAACATCAAGTTCTGTAAGGATGACTGATTATCTTCTTGAAGTAGAGATATTGACATGGCTAACCAGTATTTCCCGGGGTGATTATACATAGTGCATGGCCTTGCAGGTTGCAGATTCTTTTTCCAGGGATCATGAGGACTTAAGACAAACCGAAAAATATTCATTGGTAAGAAAATTTACAAACTGGATCAACGCTAGAAGCTCAATATTGACAAATAATTTATATTTGCTCAGGTTCTATATTTTTACATTCTCTTTGATTGGTAACTACTATTACAGGTAGATTCAATATCTATGAGAAGTGACTCTGGAGATGAGGTTGCATCCTATACCCAGACAGATGATGCCACTACACAAAACAAAAATGACCAGAATATGATTAGTGCTTCACCTTTGCATCCTAGTGACGCTGAAAAAGAGTTAATGGAAGCTAGAATCTTAATTGAAGCGCTTGAAAGTGAGCAGGTTGATCTATTTAGAGAGCTACAGTTTTTGCGGGAGCAGAATCATAGGTTCATGGAAATCTTAAGCAACAAAGACAAAGAAGAACAACAGTCTGTGCTCAAAGTTGAAGGTTACTGTCCTGAAGATGATTTAGAGCAACAGAACAAAGTACTGGTAAAGCAGCACAGGAAAGGTACTGACAAAATGTCATTGCAGGCCAAGCTGGATAAACTGACCAAGGACCTTGAGGCAGCCAGATCACTTAATTGCCAATATTTAGAGGATCAGACTTCACAGTTATCTCGTCAGCACCAAACTGATTTAGTTTGTGAACAAGTTGAGATGGAGACAAGTAGAACCATTCTTCATTTGCAGGAAGAGGTTGAAGCCCTTCAGTTAGAACTTGACAGAAGATTATGTTGCATGACTGAAGAAAATACAATTCTAAGAAACACCTTAGCAGCTAAAGAGGAGGAAATAACGGCACTTTGTATGGAGTGGGAAAAGGGAACCTTGGAACTGACAAACTTCCTTGTAGATGGTTCTAGATCACTCAGAGATGCCTCTAACCAGATAAAAAGTATTGTTTGTTCATTCCCTCAAGTTAACAATTGGATTAGTGAAAAAGTTGAGAGTGCTGCCAGAGTATGCATTGAGAAGGAAGAGACAATTCTATTACTGCAGAAAAGCTTAGAAGATGCACAGAAGATGGTATTGGATATGGAGGAAAAGTTAACTTCTTTGAAGGGAGCAACAATTGCTTTAAATGAATTTCAACAACCAGATACTGAAAATAGCAAAGAGAAGGAAGACCAGTTAAGCATGCTGCTTGATGAGAAAATCAATATGGTCGAGGTGCTAGAGAGTCAACTCAAAGCTAAAGACAATCAGATTTTCGAAGCAGAAAAACAAGCTGAAGCTTCTTTAATGGTTGTAAAATGGCTATCTGATTTTCACAAGCTAGAAAATCAGTGTCACATTCTACAGCAGATAAAAGATGAACTTGTTGAAACAAATAGCAGACTTAATTTTATTGAAGATTTCACTAACAAAAATTCAACTGTGCATGTGAGGGCAACCGAGATTGAATATTTAATAGATGTTGATGGATGGAGTCCTGATTGTTCTACTTCAGACTCAGATTATTCAACCGAGAGCGTTGCTTCAGAAAACAATTTGGACAGATCTTTGGACTTCTATAAGTATAATCCAATGTCAACTGTAGTGATACCGGGCCTTAAATTTCAAGGAGGCTCAGCATCTAAGTCAGATCTAAAGAACTCAGAAAAGTTAAGGAAGCTGTTGAAACAGTCAGTAAATGTTGAAGCAATGAAATTGCACTTAAGAGAGTTGGAGACGGTTTTTAATGCTTTCAATCAACTTAATGTTCGATTGAGCCTATTTCTCAATGAGGATGATGTCAGGGATCATCCTTCAGTTGAAGGTATTTACTATTATTATTATTATTATTATTATTATTATTTTGTAAATGCAATAAACTCATTTTAGAAAAGGGCTTACTAGCTTATATATGACAGGGATCAAACATGAGGTTCCATCCTCGGGGTTGACGATTAAGGTTGATGAAGCAGACTCTGCTCGTACATCAGAGGTACACATTTGTAACAATTTATCATTTGAAAAGACATGAGCAATGTACCAATTTATCATGTGCTATCTTTTATATTGCAGGTCTGTGTTAGTGAGAAAACTAATCATGGCAATTGCTTCTTAAACAAATTTGAAGAAGCCCGTGAAACCATGAGAGAAGCTGATTTGATGTTAATTGCTTTGCTGAAAGCAAATGAAAAGGGAAAACAATTGAATAGTGTGTGGAGGCAAGCTGGTGAGCAATTGATGGCAGAGAGAACAAGATTGACAGATGAAGTAGAGAAACTCAAGTCTTCAATACAATTGAAAGAAGAAGAGAATGAAAATTTGATGCATCATATCCATCAGAGCATGTTAGAAATAGTGAATTCGATGTCCTTGCTTGAAGGGTGTTTTCAGCAAATACAAAAAGAAGTAGATTACAGGTTTAAGGAATTATATTCAGATGTCCTATCAATTTGGAAGGAGATGTCTCACCTTCTCCGCAATTCACGATCATCACTGGAAGATATCTTCTCTGAGATAATGGAGAATGGATTTGCACTCTATTTCCTGTACCTTTGTCATATAGGAGAGTTGATACACACAGCCCCAAACCTGAAATTAGAATATGGTTTTCAGACACCTAGACAGCACCCAGTTGACGATATTTCGCAACAGATTTGTGTGACAAGTAAAGATGGCGTCTTGAATACTTGTAAGAAAGATACAGAGGAAGGGGATCAAAGTGAACTAGTTGAAGATTTGAAACAGAGAAATCTGTGCCCATTAGATAGTAATTTACTGTATGAGAACTTGTCTCTTAAGAAAGAACTAGAGAGGAAAGAAGTTTTATTGCAGGGCGTCCTTTTTGATTTTAGCTTGCTGCAGGAATCAGCCTCTAACAAGAAGGACATAAAAGATGAAACTGAAAAACTGTTTTCGGCTTTGGGCCAAGTTCGACATGAGCTAAATATGAAGTCAAGTCAACTTGATGACCTGTTGCTTCAGCATAGGAAAATTGAAACTAGTCTGAGAGACAGTGAAAATGCTCTGCTCGCATTGAATTCCAATCTTGAGGTGGCTAAAGAAACTATAGGTACTTTGTCAGAACAAAATGCCGACTTGAGGGTTCTTCTGAAAGACCTCTATCTCAAAAATTCTGAATCTGAAGAGCTGTTAGAAGAACAGAAAGAAATGGTCAAAGGGTTGGAGACAGAGATTCTTCGTCGTTCTTCAGAGGACAAAAAATTACTCTCTTCAGTTCAAGTCATCACTGAAGATCTGAGAGAAGTCACTAGTGATAGAGACAAACTCCGAGATGTGATTGAAAGCATCGAGGAAGAACTGAGGAAAGTAAATAGCGAGAGAGATGAACTACGTGAAGAAGTTTGCTCCTTGAACGATAAGCTTGAGATGGCCTATGCATTAGCTGATGAAAATGAAGCTCTTGCAGTTGAAGCTCGCCAGGTATATATACTGCAGCTGGGTTCGTACAAAATTATACTAGCTTTTATATCGTTCCTGAATTTAGTTTTGTCCTCCGATTATCGTTCCTGAATTTAGTTTTTTCCTCCTCAGGAATCGGAGGCAAGTAAAATATACGCTGACCAGAAGGAAGAGGAAGTCAAGATTTTAGAACATTCTGTTGAGGAGCTAGAGTGTACTATCAATGTATTGGAGAAAAAGGTTTGCTCTTTGAAATTGTAGATTACTTGTTTAACCTCTCTTCATGAACAGAAGATTAAAATGGCATGTTTCTTCTCTTAGGTGGGTGAAATGGATGAGGAGGTAGAAAGGCATCAGTTGATGAGAGACTCATTGGAACTGGAAATTCAATCTCTGAGACAGAGATTGTCTACAGTTGAAAGCTTCCCTGATATTTTAGATTCAGGAAACACAAATACTGAGCATACTGAAGATCAAATGTCTAGGTCAGAAGTGCTGCTTGCTTTCTTCATGTGATTTTCTTGTTTGTGCGGTTGCTAGTGCATTTTAATGAAAAGTTTAGTTTTGATGCAGGCAACTCCAAGACAGACTACTGCAACTTCATGAGGCACATCATAGGATTAGACTTCTTGAGAGAGAAAGAGAAGAACAGAATAAAGAGGTACAATCCCAATCCACATTTATCCCCTTATCAGCTGCCTTTGGATTTTTTTAATGATGACATCTTCTCTATTTTCTCAATCTTTCTTTGAAGATCAAACGATGCAAAGAGTACATCTCCGAGCTTATTTTGCATTCAGAAGCCCAGGCATCACAGTACCAACAGAAGGTATAATATTCATGCTTACTTGTTATATGGTAAATTTAGAGACAGGAAGCCACCTGTAGACACCTATCACTCTGACGCTAAATTGAATAGGTGATATGAGAACATCTGTGTAGGATAGCCATATGTTACAGTCTCATAGCCATAAGTCTGCTATCTTTTAACACATATTTATAAGATCCAGTATTTTAGGTTTCACCTTTATAATAACTATATCAAACTCATGATAGCTGATATACTTGTTGACAGAAATTTGTGGAAAATTCTTAACTTATACCATTGCTTGAACTTCAAGATGCCAGAATTTTTAGTGGTTTACTGTATATATTCTATTATAGGGTTGCGATCAAGCTAAGCCGAATATTGTTTGGCTTGAGTTCAGTTTGATTGCATTTAGGTAAAGCTCGAGCTCGTCGAGTTAAAAGTTAAATCTCATAACTTTTATATTTTCAATTACCCATCATATTCAAAGTCATGAAAAAAGACATTAAAGGTGTAAGTAAAAGATTTTAAATTTCTAGAGTTTATTAATATTTTACTTAAGCCGAACCTTGAGCTCATTAGCTCACCTAACCAGCCAACAACAAACATAAGCTCGAATTTGGTTTGACTTGTTTGTAGCCTTATTCAACCTTTGACTTTCACATTTTCATCGTTAATGATTATCGCTTACATTTACATCCTTTCGACAGTACAAAACTCTGGAGTCAATGATACATGAAATGAAAACAAATTTATCCGAGCCAACATCAACATCAACAGCACCAGCACCAGATAAATCTGAGAGAACCTCAACAAGAACAAGGGGTTCCAGCTCACCATTCAGATGCATTACTAGTTTGGTTCAGCAGATGAATGTGGAGAAAGATCAAGAGTTGTCAGTGGCCAGGCATCGATTAGAAGAGCTGCAAGCATTGGCAGCTAGTCGACATAAGGAGGTCAAGAAGCTTTTCCTTGATCGTGTTTAGAATTGGATTTAAATCGAGTTAAAACTTGAACGTGGCTAAGTTAAGCTTGACTCAAATCCATAATAACTAGTTTAAATTTGAATGCATTCGAACTAGTTGAAAATTTTATCATAAAATCATTAATGGAATGAATAGTATCACTTATAATACAAACAGTATTGCCAAAAAAAATTTGACCTGAATTCAGTTCGATTCACCGAATTAAAATATCAACTAACTCGTACACTTTCGAGTTTTCTAAAGACACTTATGCAAGATTTTGTCATGAGTAGACACAATCATTGTGATTCAAAATTTCTGACTCAATCTTACTGTCACATCAGGTTTGTATGCTGAGTTCGAGGCTGGCTGCAGCAGAAAGCATGACACATGATGTCATTCGTGATTTACTTGGTGTCAAATTAGATATGACAAACTATGCAGTGAGTATCTTACTATCATAATAACCATGAATGTTCATTGATGCTTTTCTAATCCAAATAATCTCGTCTGTTTTTATCTTTTAGAACTTGATAGACCAGGACCACGTTCAAAAATTAGTGGTGGCAGCTCATCAGCAGACAGAAGAGTTGCATGCAAAGGTTAATATCAATGAATCTTGATTTACTATTCATCTGGTTATCTTCTAGGCCTGATTTACTTATTATTTGATCTATCAGGAGCAAGTAATTTTCAATTTAAGGAAACGGATTGAAGATCTCATGGAGGAAAAAGATAGGTTAGACTCTTTCACCACAATAGATAAAATAAACTCCTTCCAAATTTCTTATGGATCTCGGTATGAAACCCAAAGAAAACAAACAACAAAATTGCAAAAATAAGTACTTAATAGGAGGAACTCAGTACCAAAAAAAAAAGAAACCACAGGCAAATTAAGAAAATTTTACTACGAATGAAAAAAATTAAAAGATGAAGAGATTTTTTTTGTTTTCTTGTTAGCTTACCCTATTTTGCAACACATATTCATGCACTTTACATAAACTTGAATACAAATTTCATATACAAATTGTATTTGTATTACAGTATATCATTTCAATTTATAGCTCATATCTGTTATGTTAAATTAGACTAACAAGCAA
This sequence comes from Mangifera indica, assembly GCF_011075055.1. Lineage (NCBI taxonomy): Eukaryota > Viridiplantae > Streptophyta > Magnoliopsida > Sapindales > Anacardiaceae > Mangifera > Mangifera indica. Next base: position 20,330,730 of record NC_058143.1, read on the forward strand.
ACACGGTTGCCTTTATTTAAATGTATTTGAAAAATTCACCTTTTTAATCCGAACTTGATGAATTCGGATAACCTTTTACAAAATTTAGGTCATCTCAATTCAAAACCTATCTGCTACTTTTACATTGATCCCGATCTACTCATTTCAATGATCTTTGTAGGAGAGATGACCTTGTTAATTAGGTCCTTCACATTTGTTTAGTAACAGATGAGAATGATTCAGTAATATGTATCATTGCAGTTGTACATCAGAATTAAATCAGAAAGAAGCCGAAATACTAAAGGCCCAGGTAAGTCTAGAGCAACTTCAAGAGCGGGATCAGTTGCTTTCGGCACAGAATGAAATGTTGAAGGTGTGTGTATAACTTAAATGCTTGTTAAAATCTTTACATTATTGTGTAGTAACTATAGCTGGAATCACGCAAGCAATTTATGGCTGCTGCCTTTATCATCCAGATGGATAAGACTAATTTAATAAGGAGGATCACAGAACTGGATGACATGGTTAAAAAACTTCTGGGTGCACAAATTACCCAAGAACAGGTTCAACGAAAATCCATGAAAAAGGCAAGTTTATGTACTCTACCACTAGTTCCATTGAACCGGTAACTTATTTTCTTATTTTCTCAAAGTCTTAATTATCTGACAGGAGGAGAGTGGCGTATTGAAACTGGGTGATACTGATTTCACCAAGACGCTGGCACATTCTGAAAGGCTCCTTTCTCGTGTAAATGGTGAACTTGCACAATATCGCAGATTGAGCGCCAGCCGTCCTGCAAATGGCCTTCAATAAGAAGTAGAAGGGCCAGTTTGATCAGCAAAAAAGCCTTCATCCTGCAGCCCCATCCCAAGGTATTGGATTCTTCTAAGTTTTCATAGACGTCCAAGTTTCTATGCAGATGCTCTATACTGAATTAAAGCAGATTCTTTTCTCAGCTGTAGTATTTTTCAGTTTCATTTGTAATTGTGGGGCTTGGAATGATTTCTCTTTGAGCCTCGTGCCTTTGTGAGCTGAGTGGTCAATGCCGTGAACTACGTTACATGTTAATTGTTTTGAAATAGCCTTTGTCATGGTTGTATGAATGTGCACAGTACAGTAAATATTTTGTTTGCTTTTAACTCCTTAGCCATGTTTATAGGCCTGGACTTGAGACTAACCCGGTCAAGTGGTTTGTGTTATTAAATTAACGTCACAACGGTCTGGGTCAACTGGTCGGTATTAAATAAAACATTAGAACAGTCTAGGCCAAATGGTTGGTATTAGTGATGGCAAAAGAAAGGGGTGAAGAGGGGATCCCAATCCCCGCTTTCGTCTCCATAGGGGATATTAATTCCTTCTTTATTTCCGTGAGAAAAAATTCTATTCTTGTATTTGCAAAGAAAAATAAAACTAAATAAAATTAAAATTAATCTAATATTTTGAATGTCACAAATATAATATATTAGTCATTTTAATATATATAACAAAATTTTGAATAAATTTGAAAAACATAAATAATGTAAAACTAGAAAGATATGTTAGTATTTTAAATAAAAATATTAATATAAAGAGACGAGGATGAAAGCGAGACAAAGAGGGGATATATATATTATTATCCCCGACCTGTCCTTAATTGTGAAGATTTTTTCTATTTCCGTTCCTTTTCTTTTAACCGTTTTTATTAGAGAATTTTCTTTCCGTTAAAGCCAAGACCCCTAAAATCGAATCAAAATTACTATCTTTAATTGATATTAAACAAATATTAGATCGTTTGGATCATTTGTGATATTAAATCAACATTAAAACTATATTGAACAAATTAGAAAATTAAAATTATGACCTGATAATATGTTATACATATTCTCCAAAGTCTCGATAATTATAACATTTTTCGCTTCAACTTGTAACTTATATTAAATAAAAATTAAAACTATATATGATCAATCATGATTATGGTAAGATGATTTGATTATCAGTCATTTTAATTTAATAACTAATTAAACTTTAAACATCAAACACTGCTCAAAAGATGATAGTGTCCAACTAGAAATTGAAAAAGCAAGTCAAAATCTCCGTATACAGATTAGTAGTTATTAATATGTAAGAGGATGTTGAAATCGCAACAATTGCAATAAGCTTTTACAGGACCAACAATAGGCTTACAATGAGAACTAGCGCTAACTTGTTATGGCAATACAACCATTAATCAACTTGGCTGCAGCCTCATTTCCTTCACCATACAATCAGGTCAACAAATTACTAATGTTACACATAAAAAAAAGACACGTGTACATGTACAATATCTCCCAGCCTTCCCTCTCTTCCATCCTCGAGTAAATCCACCAAAGTTAGATACTAGTTAACTGCACAGAGTTCAGATTTCAGTTCCATACCTACATTATGTAGATTATTGATCAGCTACATATTCATACAATTTATCCTCAGCTCAACCGTTTGGACAAGTTTCATTTTTCGATGGTATACTACTTCCTTCGTCAAGCATCTGTCCATTACAGAGGATCACATAGTCAGGAATAGACAATTTTGAATTTCAAAAGCGGTTGTATGTAGGTTTAGATTCAATCTAAACCAAGCCCAAACAAAGTTTAATTCGAGATCAATTCAAATCCAACATTCAGCTTGAGAATAATTTAACTTTAGATTTGATTTAAACTGACTAGAACTTGGATGTGTATTTAATCTAAGTTCGAGCGATTCAGATTGAATCTCGAACCCTCGTTGTACCGAAAATACTTGATGTGATACATATGAATTTTATGCAATTCCATGAACCAACTCTTGTAGCTAGGGGTGTAATCAAACCAAGTTGAGTAATATTTGGCTCGAGTTTGATTCGATGACATAAAGGCAAACGTGCTCAATGAACTGGTGAGTTTCTGGTTTGAGCTCTAGATAGACTTGGTGACTCAAGCTCAATTCAAAAAATTTAAATTTAAATTCTAACTTATATATTTATCAATTACCTTTTTATATTCATAGTTAAAAGTAAGATTTTACTTTTAATGGTGTAAATGCAAAATTTAAAACATTTAAGGGTTTATCGATGTTTCACTCGAACTGAGCCGTGAGTTCACGAACTCACAAAACTGACCAACAGCATGCTCAAGTTCAGATCAACATGAGCCAAACTGCAAGCAACCCACCCGTTTATGACCCTAGTCATAACAACTCCCAAAATTTTAATATGAAATGCATATATTATAGGATTTCAATTACCGAGAACTCAATAATCAGTAAATGATAATTTCAGAGATGGTAGCATGAAAAACACACAATAAGATATATGAATTTCAATGAATGCAGAATAATTCTCTATGAGATGAACCAATTATCTTCGCAGCAAGCACAACTATACGATGCAATGTATCATTATTTAGGATTTCGACTAGTGTAAGGATCAGTGAACTTTACCTTGAAAGTTTCAAATTTCTTAACAAGTCTCATATACTGATCACGCGCCTCTGGGTTGCGAACCATGGATTTAACTCTTTCCAAAGCCTTTTCCACTCCAGCATATTTTTGCCTCCGGCCAATTCGCAGAAACTCATATTCATCAGTTTTATCGATCTCTGGTGCCATGTTCGCCGTTTTGTTTTCAACCCGAAATCCTCGCAAACCAGTCCCTTTTCTCCTCCATCGCAATATTGCCTTCTCAACAATGCTGACAGACCAAACAACCTTTTTATATTGCTTGCGAACTTGATGTCCTCTGACATGAGCCTGCAGATCAAAAAGAACAAACTGAGAAGCGTTGGACATATATCTGGATGATGTAAAGGTGATGTTGTGAGCATTCATAACGAGTAACAATTTGGATACCTATGATATGTCTATGACTGGGTGATTTTAAAATAAGGATTAAATACACTCAATCATATAATGACACATTATCATTAGTACCTACATAGTTTTATTGAATATATATAGGACAAACTTCTACAATCAAATCAGAACTGCACCAAATCCTAAAACTTCAACAATTTGAAAGCAAATAAGACAGAAATTAAAGCAAAACTGTAAGTGTAACTAATACATTTACAACCATACAAAGATACTTCATGAACAAGGTATCAAGTAGGGTTGCAATCTCGAGCTCAGTTCAATTAGGTTTATACGACGCTCAAACTTAGGAGTTGCAAGCTCAATCTTAAGCTTGAGATAGAAATAGCTTACTCGAGCTTGGCTAAAAAAAATAAAGTCAAATTTCATAACTTAAAAAATTTATCAATTTCCCCTTTTACAGTCAAAAAGTCAGATTTTAAGGATATAAGTGTAATATTTAAACTTTTAATTGTTTGTTGATATTATACTCGAACCAAGCTATGAGCTCGCAAGCTCAATGAGCCACACAACAGCAGGCTCCAGCTTTGGCTCGATAGCCGAGCAGCAAGTAGCTCAGTCTTGTTTGCAGTCCTAGTTAATCATTCTACTAATCTAGCAGAATGATTCATCTTCAGTTAATCATTCTGCTAGAGTTTTTTCCAAATTCAAATATCTCTTTTCAACCAAATTTAAAACAGCACCTAATAATTTATTCCCTGGGTAAGAACAATAATTATTGTCAGAATGATTAATAAAAAAAGAAATAAACCGGCACCTGTAGATGCATTAGTACCTGTAATTTTACTATACGATTCCGTATCTTCAAAAAATCTTTTCTTCCTTTCCATCCACGATATTTTTTTTGGATCTTGACAGCTGCTGAATGCAAATAATCCTCGAAATGATTCATCTTTTCAACCTTTTTCAATGAGCCAAGAGCAACTAGGTCAACTGAAACTTCAGAAACATCATTAAGGCTCCTGGTTGATTGTCTATAACGGAATGAATAAGCCCGAAAGGCTTGCTGAATTAGAGCAGCTGCATGAGCTGATTTCCTAACAGCTGCAAAAGAAAGCTGCTCAGCTATTGCCCCATTCGACTCTACACCTACTTGAGCTGTAGCCTTGTCTGCGGCAAGAGTTGCAGCAATATGGTCCATCCCATTTTCATTGACAGTCAATGAAGAAAGATGACTAGTTAAATCTGCCTCAGCCAAGTATCCAGCAATCCCTTTATGTCCCCTACTTGATGCTAAATCAGCAGCAGTTTGTCCTCCAGGAAATGCTGGTGTTGGATCCTCAACTGCACCTGGAGCTGCACCCAATCTAACAAGTGCAATGACAGTTTCCTCTCTGGACAAGGGAGCATAAACATTAATAACAAATTAACTGTCAATAAACAGGCAATCAAAGTACAAAAAATAACTCAAGTATGAAGTACAATTCCTGCTTAAAAAAGACAATGTGAGAGATAGGAAGTACATATATTTTGAAACTAATAATATGGTCTTAAGAATAACATACACGAGGGTGAGAAATTACATGTGAGAGATGAAAAATTTGTAGTTGAAGTCTCACCTCCCAAAATATGAAGCCCAGTGAAGTGCTGTTCTTCCACCTGCATCTCTGAAATTGGGACTAACACCAGCAGCAATTATTGGGCCCATAGCCCATTCATAACCAAGAGAAGCTGCCAAGTGTATTACTCCTTGTCCACAATCATCTAAAAGAAGTGGACCTTTCCCTTCTTCATGAATTTTCCAGACTAGCCACTCACAAAGTCTGTCCCTTAACAAATTCTGAATCAACTTATCACTAGAATTTAGCTGATAATCTTCAAAGATCATATTAGTCTCTTCACCCTGTCCCCAACACTTTTCACTGGTGCCTCTCATCGAATATATGGTATTTTTCAGCTTACATCTATCACATTCCTCAATAGTACAATCCAACCACTTCCTCTCCGGGTCCAGATACAACAACTTTGCAAGACGTGTTTGGAAGCAGACTTCCTCCTCTGGTGAAATTCTCACAGCTGCAGAAGATACAGGCTTGGTTGGTTTTTCATGATATTCAAACTCCCTCACCTCACTGCATGCTAACCTGTTACTGCAAGTGATATAAAAAGGAACACGCCCAGGAGAATGTGAAGGAGCTTGACATCGAATGACATTATCTGTCAACACTTCAGCAGCAACTTCAAGTTCACCAAACATACAGCCCCACTTGGTATCACTGGAGAGCTTTTTGCTTCCCAGAAATGTGCCCACAACTATAACCTGATGAAAATCACCAGTAAGATCCTCATGTTTTAAAATCTCAACTTTGCCACAGAATCAAGAACTTAATAAAAACGTTACGCAAATAGCATGTTGTTTATCATTAAGCCAAGTGAGCATACCTTTGTTTCAACTCCAGAATAAGCCCAGTCTGGAGAGAAATCACAAATACTAAATAGCTGTTCCTGGGAAAGAGAAGGGGCCAGTGAATCTATCTCCAACTGCATATGGCGTGTTAAACTGGATACTTCCTTGTCATCATTCCCGGCATCAAGAGTATTCCAATAATTTCCTGAGTCAGAAGCCATCAAAGAATCATCACAATCTCCACCAATTTCTTGATCCATCCATCTTCCAAAACTGTCTAGTTTCTTAAGCTCTCCGGATTGATCCTTGGATTTGTTTTCAGCTTGAGTGACAGAACCACCTGTTGTCTCAGGGACAGAATAATTCTGATACTGGTGATTACTCAAATTGAAATCACGCTCCTGTGGCACCTGTGACATAATGCAACATGTGGTCAACATTTTTTGGCAAAAACATCCAACTAAAACAAAGCATATGAGCTGCTACAGATTGATCCCAGAAGAACCTGAACATTTGCAGGTCAAGGATTGGTCTCCACCTTACAAATGAATCTTTGAAAAAATACCAAAAAGTGTAATAGATTGACCACAACCACTGCACAAACTAAAGTATAACCACTAATCCTTCTTAAGCATTTGATATGGATGCCAAATGATCTAAATGAATGAATGTATTAAATACAAAAAATTCCTGAGAAAACGTAGAGGTTTCAGGACAGCATACAACATACCTGAGTTACTCTCTGAGAAGATGCTGCAACTGCACGGACATCTATATCAGTGATTAACCTATCCCGACAAGGTACAATGTTTGGGGCAGTGCTATCACTATCCAATCTAGCATCAGTTAGCTTATGAGTTATGAAGTCAGTTCCACTGGGTTGTTCAACATAAAACTTCTGGTTGTGGTCAAGAACATTAGAAGCATTGGTGCTTGAATTGTGAATTTGAGTCCACATATTTGATCCACTGCTATAATTACATTTAACTCCAGTGAACCATGAACCTGTAGTTTTCCTTGATAAATCAGAAAGTCCTGACAAGACAAAAATATCTAAATCTGTGATTATTATATTACAAATTATAGAACCGAAGACAAATTTATAGAGGAGGTGTAGTAGAAAATGATCCAAAAGTGCATTTTGATACATATGATAAGCTGTTTCTTGGTGAAGTTCATGTCATACAACTGCAAAAACTTGAGTTATCTGAAAAATCATAGGTCTGTTTAATGGAAGACAAGAACACTTGGCAATTCAAACCACCACAATTATAAATTCAATCAAAAAATTCTACTCTCCATTATTGGGTGAAAATGACACTGTCATCATCCAAATATTTATCAATTTTTTTACCACCTAGGAAGCACAGATGAACAAAGGAATAAATTGCATCATCACTATTGTTACTAATAGCATTAGCTCTAAAGGCACATGACTTCAATGCTAGCTTATATTATAAATCATGTATATCACAATGCTCCTTACCTGCAATGTCAGGTGAAACTGAAGAAGCATTCTGTGACATAGGTTGACCAAGAGATGGGGTTCCAGGACCATCCCCAGAATCTGCATCCTCCAACTCTGAAGATAATGCTTGTCCATTCCAATCAACTTTGTTCGGGCTTGAGGCATGAGAAGTCTGAACTGTGGGGAAAGGCGAGTTTGCTTGTGAGAAGGAGCGAGTTGAACTAGTTTGAGAGCTTTCAATCTGAGATCTTGGGTCTGCTACCAAACGGGATACACCAGACTTGTAACCCTGCACGGATGCTTCAGAATATAATCAACCATCTAAGCCACCTCACCAGTACTGACATAATATTAATTCCAAGTCAAACCAATCTACTTCAAGTTTATCAACATGCACTACTAAGTAAAGCAAATGTTCTCAGCAAGATATTCATCAAGGAAAAAATTTCTAAATGCTATGCCACAGAAGTAAAGAAAATGTTCTTGGCATGCTGTTCATTATGGAATGAATTTCTAAAGTACAATAGCTTAGGAACCCAGATCACAAAGAATTAGACAAGCAGTGAAAAAGAGCATGAAGCCAACCATTAGAAGAAGTACCTCTTTTACTTCTCTGTAATGCACAAGAACAATGTGCTCTAACTGCCTGAGAAACATGGAAAAGAGGTCAGGAATTTATGGAATATATGAAAGAAGTGGTGCAAACATAAACAAAAGGAAATCCTGATGAATAAACATAACAAACATGTAAAACTTTTTTCATGAAAATTAGTAAAAAGTTTCACATGGTTGCAGCACAAAAGCTCAAACCAGTCAAATGTAAAAATTTTGATATGCTGGGCAACAGCCATACTTCACTGAAGCCAAAACTTCATACATAATGGTGCACTTTCTTTCTTTCTTTTTTTTTTTAAAGGAAACCAAAGAAATTTTACTAATGGATGAATCCCATGTCTTGACAACCTTGATCCAAAAGCCCAGCGGTTGCTTTTGTTTCTTGAAGTATGAAGTAAATAAATTGGTAAATCAGATGAGTTTGGAAATTTAAATCAGAAAGCAATGAGCAGAGAACAATTAATCCCAGAGAAAAGTCATCATGAAGTTTTAACAGGTGTAAAATCTTCTTACAACTGATAATTTTCCATGCAGAAAAATAGCAATATGAATACAGGTAGCTCCAAGTTCTATGAAATATCAAATTGTTAAATGTTTTGATACCTAATAATAACAGTAAAACCTACCCATCAAGCATCCAATAACTTCGTCGCTGAAAGTTTTCATTATCCTCCCCATGGGCATAGTAGCAGTGGAGAACATCCACACTACCAGCCTACAAAAAACAAGCAAAATAATTAAACAGCCCAAACAAAGCTCAGAGTGCCACAACAATCTGAAAAGCAATAATCACAGTTAGGACTATAGACATTTGCTAGAGAATGAAAAGTTATGGCTTAAATTTAATTGCAAAAAAGCACATATAACATGAGAACTTGGACTCCAGAAACATTGAAAAAGAATTCCTTAAAAGAATGACAAGAAAGAGACTCTATTAGGATCCCTAGTACAAGATATGAGAATTGAATCTCACATTGAAACGTATGAATTTTTGATATGGGATTTATATACTTTGGGCTCTCGAATTTCAATAATTAGCTTTTGAAGTGTGGTTCTCCCAAAATTCATACCATCTGGTATCAAAGTTACCATCACGTCTCTCAATTACAATCGTGCAGTGAGAGTGGTGATGCTAAAATTGTCGTATTCGTTTGGCTCTAGTAAAGAGTTAATGCACAACTAACCCATGTGGACATTGATGTTGTAGACCATGTTTGTATGCTAGAATTCTAAATGCAAGATATGAGACTTAGATCCCATATTGGAAAATAAAGGCTTCAAGTGTGGGGCTTATATAACTTTGGACTCTTCAATCTCAACAGCTAGTGTTTGAAATGTGGTTTTCTTAATATTCAAATTAGATTCAACCATAGGTTCCAACATAAAACAAGCATGTGACATTTTTTAGGGATGAGAATAAAAATAAATTAAATTAAAAGAAATTGAAAGCCAGTAACAATTTTTAGGCCACCCTAGCAATTATTGGAAATCTAAACAATACAATTTCATTCTCCTTTGAAAAGCCTTGACAAGTCTAGAAAAGAATTGCACATATATATTCAGTAAGTAGTGTTCAGGAGAACTAAATCATCCATAAGTTTCTATAGTGCATATAGAAAGCATTCATGGAAAAGAAATGCCAAATCTGCAGCTGAAGTGGTAAATTGATCATAAATTTTCTTATAAAATATGTCAAAATTTAGTATTTTCCACTTTGGTGTATTAATCTTTTAGCAGAACATTTCAAACAGATATGATCAGAGCACATATGACAATTTGAGGATATTTTTAATCAATGGTTAAGAGCCATAAATATCTTAAATGTTCCATCAAATTGAAACAAAAGAGCTAACCCATCCAACCACACAGGATAAGACTGACAACTTAGAGATAGAAGGTCCACTTATAGAAGGCAATGGCAAGATGACACTTTAACTACATTGCACTAGACCGACCTAAAAACTGTGAACTTACAAATAAGAAATTGAACAGCACACCTTCAACTTTTCATGAGCTTCTTTGACAGTTTTCCCATCTTTTTTCTTCCTCCACCTGTGACCATCTTTGCGGAAATACCGAAGTACTTTCCGATCAAACAGAAGGAGAGAACCAGCTGAAAAAAAAAAGAACAATATTAGCTAATGGTTGCTTGCCGCAATACAGGATGCCATTGCTCAAAATTTTGTTCAAGGAATATCAAACTAATATTTGTTTAGAAAGTATATGTGAAAATATATAAATATAAATATTTCACACAGAAATGTTGACAGGAAATGAAGTTATCTAAATATAACAAGCATAAAATTTCTTGTGAAAAAAATTACATTTGAAACATTTACAGAGATAGTCAACCAAGTAATTTCTACATGATTCTAAGCATAGAACATCTAGACAAAAAGTTGTCAGTAACAACCTGGTGGCCTAACAGGCGGCTCTGCGGTTAAGTGAAATCTTTGGTAGTTGCGAAGAATCTCACAAATTTCAGCTGGCCGAAGCCAACGGTATTGAGCTTCTCGCAGTATCTGTTCAAGATCTGCCATATTCCAAAACATTCACTGATCATGAAAAGCTTAAAAAAAAAAAATTACCCAATATCCAAAAACTACAATTTATAGGAATAAACTTACATGGAAAAAAAAAAAGTAGAACAACAAAGACATGCATATAAATGTATCAAATTAAGCACGAATAGCATACTAATTAAGCAGAAAACAAGAACTAAGCATTTCAAAAACAGTTACAAGATATAAATGTAAAGAAACTGAGACCTCAACGTGCATGCATCAATTGAACAAAAAAAATCGCATCAATAGACAAGGATTCAGACAAGCGAAGTTTAAATAAGAACAACAACGGACCTAACTGTTGATTAGGAACGTATCTTTGAGTCTGTGCCATAAACCCTAGCTTTCATGAGCTAAAAAGATCCACGAAACGAAGACGAATCTGCAAGAAACAAAACAACGACGACAATAATAAACAATCAATCAGGAATAAAAGGAAAAAAACCAAAAGCTTAAATCGAAGAGAAAGAAAGAGAGACAGAGAGAGTACAAGGGAAGAAGATTGAAAAGCTTGAACAGGAAAAAAATAGGATGAGAAATTGTGGTTGAAGAAAGAGAAATTGAGAGAGAGAGAGAGAGCTTTTGGAAATGAATAAAGGGAGAAAGAAGTCAATGTGCATTTGGTTTATGTCCGTCCACACTTGGATGGGATGGGACACGAGACGAGAGCGAGAAAAATACGTTTTACATCCGACGTGGCATACGATGTCTTCAAAGCAAGCTAGCCTGTTTTTGTGTGGTCACGTGCACGGCAAGCTACTGTGAGTGCGTTGTCATCATTTTCGTTTTGTCTGTTTGGAAAGTAAATTCCAAAATTACAAAGTTTTCCAAATGCGTATAAGTGTGGATATTCACGGTTATAACACCCAAAGGGTTTTGAATAGTGCATACAAAAATCATTGCTTCACAATAATGTGCCAAAAAGTGAATACAATAAACAATTTTACTTCTTGTAAAAATGATTTGGTTAGAGATTGGCGGACTTAACCCAAGACCTAATAGCACGAACTGATGACAACCATACATCACTTGTGTTCACATTTTCGAAAGCACCCCTCTCTTTCAAGAGAGTATGCGGCATGTCAAGTCTTAGTAATTTGATTTTAGTTGAATTTACTATTGTTTTGAGTTTTAATCAAATTCATAATATCTAATTTGAATTGGTATATAATATCTTTTAAAAATTGTTAACAAAATAAATAATATCGTTATATAGGTAAATAAGAATAAAGTTTATTCAAATAAAGCCAGAACAATAAAAAAGAAGGGACATAATAAATAAAAGATGTTTAGTCACCATAGCAAATTAACGATGGGCAGAACATTATTGAGTGTTAATGACAAATGTCTACTGCAAATTCTACAATAAAATGCTTTCATGGTCATTCTTGTCAAATTGAGAAGAGTACTTGAGTTATGACTGGGGCTAGATTTCATTCTAACTTGGAATTGAAACTTGGATTGAAAAAGTCAAATTCAAGTGAAAAATTGGTCTCCCTTTAATAAAACTGGCCAATTTCTAATTGATCTATATATTCATATTTGAATCAACTAGTCAAATCCAAATAGAATAATTTTCTAATAACCTTTGAGGCTGAGTTCGTTAATCTTAAGTTAGACATTAACAGACTTGACCAGATCAAATCCAATCCTGCTTGATCAACTTTAATGAACTTTATTTGAAGCTGAAGCGCCTCTCCATTTTAATCATGGGTCATTTTTCACTAGGCTTTCCTCAATTACCTGAGAAATGATGGATTCGTGACAAAATTTCCTCTGCAGATTTCACAAAAAACTTCCACATGACCAAAATATTTAGCAAGAATTCGATGCCTTGGAGCTGCGTCTTCGCCTTTCTTATCCCTCATTTTATCCAAGCTTCTGCATTCACTTTTTGTGAAGTAAGACGGCTACTTGAGAGTTCAAACTCTGCTTTCAGATTGCTTTCTTCTACTTAGGGGTGGATTCAAGCCAAAATAGTTTGGGCTTGAATTCATGTTCGGCTTGAACGAATCAAATTCAAACCGAAATTCTAGTTCGAAAGCTCACCAATGATTCTTCTCAAACAATTTTCCTTCTCAATCTTCTTATTCGACAACTCGACATCTTATCCTGCATCACTGTTTACCATTTGAGCTAGTTTGAACTCAAACTCAAGATGGCTTTTTCAGATTCTAGTTGAGCTTGGACTGACTCTTATTCAGATTTGACTCAAATCCACCTCTAATTCCACTAGTTTGGCATTGGATCAGGAGATCTCCCGAGAATGAATGAACAAAGTACGTAAGCAATATGATTGACAGCCATTGTGATTCTAGTGAAGGTCTTCACAGCAGAACAAAACTGTAAGTCACTATGGCAATGAGATTTGGTGCACTTGGGAAAAATATAATAAGGTCTTACCTATCCATCTCTCATGGGAAGTGTAATTAAGATGTAACACAACAAGGCATCACATTTGTATTGTGTTTGGCATATATCCAAATCATTATTAAGAACTTCGGATTTGATCAAGGGAATACATAATATCCACTGGCTTAGGCCATTCATGAAACAGACAACGAATTAGAGTACGGTAATAATTCTCAACATACAAATTATAACGATAAAACTATACGTACATATTTTTGATATACAATTTATGTATACAGATAATGTGTCATCATATGATTGAGTGATTTTGAATTAAAGATAAAGTAACACTTAATCACATGATGATACATCATCTATGTACACAAACTGTATACCGAAAGTGTGTATACATAATATTGCTCATATTAGAATATTCGAAGTACAGCTGAAAGAATTACTTAGAAAAAGGGTGGGAATGCTTCTCTCTTTAATGAGCTGCTATTTCCATCTCAGCCTCTGCCTTCAAAGATTCATCCTTCAAGGGTGAAAAAAAACAAGGGTTCAGAGTCATATCACAGTCAACATATACACCTTAAGCTTACTTCAGACCATCAACTCATTCCAAGATGGACTATAGGTAACTCAGATTGAGCTCTATATTTGATTTTGAAAGCAAGGATCATTAACTCATAGCGAATTTACAAACCTTAGTACAGACATAAATATAATGGACATCAGGGTTATTCCCAAGTACTGCTTCCACTGAGCTTCCCTCATTCTCCATTGGGACAGGATTAGTCAGCTCCCATATTGGATGCTCAGATTTCTCTTCTACCATAAGTTTCTCTGCATATAAAAACAGCAGATGAATAACTGTGCTTTGTGCCTTACCAATAGTCTATAAGGAATGATAAGGAAATCGGATGGTAGGTCAATTAAACAGGAAAATAGCTATCAGGGCTATCACTAATGCATGAATGATATAGTGAACAAAGACAATTTTGTAGGTTGAAATGATCCTGGCGATGGTAACCTTTTGGATCTGTTGATAATTGATATTGGTGCCAAAGCTTAAGAAGCTTGAGAAAAAAATCCAGAAAGTTTAATCATTCTATATGTAAAACACCGTATCAGAAACATAATACTAGACTAGTTTTGAAATCTTGGAATGAAGTGGAGAAATGAATTCAAAAGTAGTTCAATTTCTCAAGAGACTAGTTTAAAATCATTTCACCACAACATGACGCAATGGCAATTTAGCATCTCAGTTTTAAGTAACCAGCCATTGGAGTAATTCACATCCCACCAATGTTTCTCACCAGGCATCAATTTTGAAATAAAAATAAGGAGTATATATTAACAAATATCAAAGCATCAGATGACAGCAAGAATTTTCACCATCCATGACTTAAAACTAAGGAGTGAATTAAGAAAAGCAAGAGGAAACTACATTCAACAACCCCCCAAATATACATCTCCTGCATAAGAAGCAACAAGAAAGGAAAGCCAATGAAAACTATGAAATATTTGAAATAGAGCTTTAATTTACCTATGACATGAAGCTTTATCCTCCACAAGCTGGAATTTCTCAACAAGTTCAGACGATATATCGGTGCTCCATAAGTGACCTATAAATAATTTGTCATTAAAAAGACAAGTCAACAAATGCTTAAAAAATATGGAAGTAGGAAGAGGGAAAAAAAGAATGAAAATGCAAGTATGAAAAGGTACAGCTACCAGAATATACACTCCTTTATCCTTGAGGACCCTATAGTTTGTCATCAACTGCTTCAATATATGGTGAACAGATCAAGAAAAACAAAAAGAAAAAATATTTAAAATTTGTGCATTGTTGTTAATTATTTCTATACACCTCCAAACTTCTGTAAGCATTTGACTGGCATTTTGTTGTGAATTACTTCCACACTGCAGATTAAACATTCGCTATTAGCAACTAGTTCCTGTAACTACCAAAGAATAATACAGCATAATGCCACTCACCAAGATAGAGTCTAGAGTTCCTGAACACCACATTAAACAACATCAACAAGTGCTTAAGAGACACTACCATTTAATCAACGCTAAAATAAAATTAATCTTATAATAAAATAAACTACCTTTATCTATAACAGCGCCGAAGGAACCTGTTTGAAAATCATCCATTTGTTGAACGTCCATTTTAATATCTGATTAATAGTTAAAAAAATCACAGCAACATGCAACTATAACTTCCTATCAAATATAGACAATGTTTATAGCACATCCTCACTAAAATAACAAAATTCTTCAAACAAATATGAGTTATACACTCCCATCCCTCACCCACTCTTTAATAAACTTACAACTAACTTTTATGTTATAATTCAAAATTTGAGAAGTAACCATGTCACAACTTTAATGAATATTACATATATCATTTTAATGGAGATTTCCTTTCAAAAAGAAATGCAAGATCCGCCTATTCCTCGATTGTACTTTGACAACCTGACAATATTACCATGCCAGAATCATACAATCCCCTTTAATAACAAGATCATGTGCAGTATGTAACATTATCTCACTGATATGTTTCTTTTCAACTGGTAAAGGGATTAATTATTTAAGGTAAATTTTAGGATCTCGAGATATTGGGGCTAATGTCTTAATCTTAGGGGTAGAATAGCTGTACATAAATGATAGGGTTGTAAAGGGGGAGTGAGGAAGAAGAAAAATATTAAGGTTTTGTGGGCGACATTAGGCTGATTAGGGAGGTTTTTGGCACCTCGAATGGCTAGAATGGGGAAGCTCTGGCTCCTCAAATTGCAGATTTATCCTATTTTAATCACTTTTATCAGTAAAATCATAGCTGTTTTTGTGGAATAACTGGCTGGGTTGCCTATCAGTAACTAAAATATTATCATATTTCTAACCAAACGATAAACAGAATTGCATCATGCAAGTGATGTAACTAACAATCATTAAAACTGCACCAACAAAGAAGCACTTATGCAATGTAAGATACATTTGAGTTGTGGACAGTGACCAGAATACTTCCTCTGCATAGCTTCAATCACAACCGCTGATATATCAATATTCACCACGTCTTCGTAACCGTCTTCCACCATGCCTTCGCCAAAAGCTGTAAACGAACAAATTTGAAAACAAAATAAAAAAAAAAAAATTAGAAAATGAAAGATCTGAGGGTTCTGTAACAATCAACTACGTTATTTTTTTAGCAAATGTAAAGATCTGATAAATGATTTGATACGATGCGAGCGCACCGGAGTTGCCGCAACCGACGACGAGGATGCGCTGGTGGCGCTGAGGGATGTAGAGGTTGATGAGAGGAGCTAAGGCGGGGTACTTTTGATACCAATCGAACGGGCCAGATTCGTGGGAATAACGGTTGTCCCAGTACCATGATTCACCGTACGCTTGCGTCGTACTTCCAATCGTCATTCCTGTCTCCGTCTCTCAATTGTTCTCTACTTAGGTTTTTTTTTCCTGTTACGCTTGCAGATTTCTTTTCCTATTTTTGGAAATGATACCCGTGTTGGTGTTACCCGCGATGGCACCGAACCGATGGATTGTAGATATCGCAATAGATGGGCATTGTGGTCATTTTCTAAAATATTACAAGCAAGTTCCCTTTCGGTTAACCGTTGACATGCGGGTGCGGCATCACATTTCACTTGGTGTTCCCTCGGCGGATCGAGTAAAGGCACCGGAACGGGTCAGCGCACTTTAAATATATAATCAGTTATTATTTTATTATTAATTTAAAATTATTATATTAGGTAATGATACATAATTGATACATTTAAATTAATATTTTTTTTATAATTATACATAGCTCTATAGTAAATAGAAAGTGAACTCAAATTTTGTGAAATTATGTTCTCATCTAGTAAATTTCTAAACTACAAACACCAACTCAAAATCTAATTCTATTGAAAAAAACATTAAAGGTAAAAGGGAGATGCAACACATATTGTCTATCTTATACTTCAAAAACACAATATCGTCTAACGCAACTAAGGTAAAACAACCAACATGTAACAGCCAACGCTGACCAGAATTGAACATCAAAGAGGAAACATTTTGATATATTTATCTCTTCTTTTTTCCACCTTTCCCAGATTTGGAAGGTCCAGCAGTTGTCAATGTGGATGCTGGCTCCTGCTTCTTAGTTCTACCAGGATGTCTAGGTACCAACTCTGCAACATGAAGCATCAGCTGTTTTCCTGCAATATAGTTAGTCATATCAAAGTCAAACAAAGTCGTCCATGAGATAGTTTCTTGTGCTATTTTGATACACACTGACAAACAGAGATATCGTTTGTTCAGTCCAGATGTGCTATAAGTCAGTTCAACCAATTCAGCAAAAATATTCTCTTTGTTATTGAAGGAAGAAAGCATTATCATTAAGATGCATCCCCATAACTCAGCTTCTTCTTCTACAGGATTGTTCTGTATAGTTCTATCCGGGAGAAAGAGTGATGTAAATGTTAATACTAGCATCATATATCTGAACTGGAAGGTCTCCTAAGCTAAAAACAACAACCTCTTAAGCAATTCTTCTGTCAGAAATACTATATCACCAAACATGTTATTTCATTGAAATATTTAATAAATTTTCAATTTAATATTTAAAAAAAGAAAGTTCAAGGACAACGAGACATTTCCTCCTCATTATTCTTCTGAAAAAACAAGAATAATATATTAATTTCCAGATCACTTGTAGTACAGAGAGAAACAAATTTGAAGATTATGCATCTAAATATTTTACCATTAAGCAACTTCTTTCAAAGCTTCACTGATGAAAGTTAAAAAACATACTAAAATTACTTGTTCAAGGAGTGAGATCATATCTATGAGCACAAAAAAAAGAGTAGAAGAGTCTGGGTGATGCATGACCAAAAAAAAAAAAAAATGTAAATAAGATAGAAAAGGGAAAAAAGGGAGAGAATAAGAACCTAAATAGGAAAACTAAAATTTAACTTTTACAGCTAAAAATTAAGAGCTTGGGTGATGCAAGACCAGAAAAAATGTAAACAAGAAAGAAAAAGGAAAAAAGGGAGATAATAAGAACCTAATTAGGAAAACTAAAATCTAACTTATACAGGTAAAAATTAAAACTCACATCTCTATATTCTGAATATAATCTAAAATAACCACTAGAATCAGGTCTTTTAGGAGATATGCTGTTTAGTATTTATGGAAAGAGGCAATCATAACATCAAATGAAACAATAAAAAGAAGACAGCAAAAGTTAGAAAGAGATTTTCACCGGTGGTAATAGCCTGCCCACGTGATGAGGTTTCTGGATTTAGTAATCTTAGAACACTTGCACATCTAAAATGTGAGATAGATGGAAAATTATCACAATGAAAGTTTAAGTTTTTAAGGAAAGAGTTAAAGAATTCCAGCAAAGGCCTTTTCAGGAGAAAAATACAATTGCCAGTTGCAGAAACCCAGCTACCGAACCTCATAATATGATGCCTTAAAGAAATTCAATGACAGAAAAGTAAAAAAACAGGCTTATATCTGTGCCAAGATAAAATTACTAATGCCTAGTCCCTTCCTGAGAACTCTATATTTTCAACACCATTAACTCCCGCAATCTAAATGTTATTAATCACTTACTTGAGCCAGCTTCTAAGTTTAGACGCTACCATTACCTTCGTGACTTCTTAGTCGCATTTACCAACAACTTGCTTATTGAGTTGATGGAAAGTTAATAGATTCCATAAAAATGCACCCGGTATTCTAAAAATTGTCCTCAATAAAACACTGACAGGCATAGGATAAAGACTCATCAAATCTATAATTTGAGGTATCAATTATTTAACAGTCTGTTGATGCAAAGGCACAAAA
Source organism: Mangifera indica (assembly GCF_011075055.1). Classification (NCBI taxonomy): domain Eukaryota; kingdom Viridiplantae; phylum Streptophyta; class Magnoliopsida; order Sapindales; family Anacardiaceae; genus Mangifera; species Mangifera indica. The sequence continues at coordinate 20,349,772 of NC_058143.1, forward strand.
CACAAACACTACAGAGTAAAAACACTTCCAAGTTATGTTATGTACACTTATAATAAATAATCATTTGGGTACCAATAATAATATATCACTATGCGATTAGATATTACTTTATTTTTAATTCAAAATCACACAATCACACAGTGAAATATTATCATTAGTAACCAAATTGATATTCATTGTAAGTGTACATAGTTTTATTAGGGAGAAAACATAAGCTCATTATTCACAACTAATTTAACAAAATCTTTTGATGTGTAAACCTACTTGCATTAACAATAAGTACTAATTTATGTACTAATCATGATGTGTCATTTTGTGATAGAGTTTTACTTTATCTCTAATTCAAAAGCATCAAATCACGTAGTAACACCTCATTATTAGTATCTTAGTACTAATTTTTATTGCAAATAGTTTATATTGTATTTTGAAACTACAGCTTTATGCTAGCAACCAATCAAGTCAAAAAACACAGCCACGTCTTCACCAATCATTCATAAGTATTTCTATTCAGGCAGGATATAAGAAAATCATTGACCCAAAAGAAGAGCAGAACAATAGCCAAAACACAGTAAACTACACTTACTGCAAGTAACAGCTGGATTGTAGAAAGTCCCATCTTCCTTCTTCAGTTTCACCCTCACTCTCCCTCTTTGCATGAAATCCCTAGGATACGCCTTATCAATCTTTAACAATAAAACACTCAAATCAATTAAAACTAAATAAAATCCAATGACATAATGGGAAGTGAATGGGAATTCATTAAATAGCAAACCTCAATTGCATACGGGATTTTAAGATAGTTACAGCAATCTCCAATCTCAACACAATTAGGGTTTTCACATGCTTTGCTCACGCTAATTCGCCTCCCTTCGGCTATCGTTTTCTTAGAGTTCAAGTAAACTGGATATATCACGACCCATTTCTTAATATCAGCCACATTACCATCCATCTCCCCGACCAAAATCTACACAAATCGAAACGTAATTGAATACAACGGATCAGAATGTGAACATGCAATTTGAAAAATACAAAAATGCATAAAAGACAGATCAGAGGAGCTTAGATATCTTCAAATACGATAAGCTTTCAAATAGAAATCAATACCCGAGGAAACCCTTGATCGTCTGTAATTCGTCGCAGTCAACCTGCGTCAAAACGAGAAGCCAAAATTCAGAATTTATTTTTATTGTTTCAGTCTGAAGGGCCGGGTTTCAGCAGGCGGTTCGAGCAAGGTGTTTAAAAGGCCGGTTCCGGGCATAAAAATTAGATAAACTTGAAAATTAGACTAACTTGATATTAAAAAAAAATTTTTTAAGTAAGCAAGTATTGGATGAGTAAACAATTAGATTTGAATTGGTAGATCTATTTCCCACCCAACTTAACTATTTCCAAACACCCACCCTAACTATGGAAACATCAAACCACCCATTAGGCTAATTAACGAAACCTCTACGGCTGGTTAAATTTAACGAAACCCTAACGGTGGTAAGGGTAAAATTTTTATTTTCTCTATAATATTAAAAATAAACTAAAATAGAATATACTTTTGCCCCCTTAAACTTTAAAAACTAAAATTTTCCCTCAACCTAAGTTTTAAAAAATCACAGTTTCACTTTAGGGTTTCGTTTTGAAATCTCTGACGACATCTCCGGCTCCATTGTCGACGACCTCTCCCTTCCGAAGCATCCTCTCCTTCCGGCGATCTCTTTCCTCCTATTTGGACTCCCGATCGAGGTCGAAAAAAGTCGTGGAAGACAAAGAACTTCGTCGGACGAAGTTCTTCATCTTCCCAGTCGTTGTCGTCTGGGATGACGATCGTCTCCACAGACGAAGACGAGACGACTCGTCGTCCTCTGGGAAGACGAGTCGTCTTCATCTGGGAAGGCGATCGTCTTCCTAGACGACGAAGACGAGATCAATCGATCTTGTCTTCGTCATCTGAGAAGACGATTTCTCTTCCCAGATGATGAAGACGAGATCGATCGATCTTATCTTCATTGTCTGAGAAGACGATTTCTCTTCCCAAACGACGTCTCTCTGCGCCGGATAGGTTTGGGTGGAGTTGAGGGGGGCCGTCGGTAGAAGAAAAACCGTCGGGAGGGGAAAACAGCCGACGATGGCCTCGGAGAAAGTGAAAGGGTTTGGAAATAAACCTTAGGGGGGAAATGCGATTTTTTCAAACTTAGCTTAGGAAAAAAATATTAGTTTTTAAACTTTTAAGGGGAAAATGAGATTAAATTTTTAGATGTTAGAGTTTTGTTAAATTTAACCGGTCATAGGTGGGTGTTTGGTATTTTTATAGTTAAAGGATAGAAACTTGAGATTGTAGCATACCTTGGGTGGGAAATAGTCGTTTGGTCTTAATAATTGTCAAAACTCATTTATTTATTGTTGTCCATATCTATATATAATCATTTTAAAATTGTATAAATATTATCTAGTTTTGTTTAGCTAATTTATTTAATCACTTTATTTTTATCATTATGATTATCCATCTTTTACTCACAATTCTTTCAATTTTCACAATCATCAACCCTCTAGTCTCTTTGACCATACATCCTCATATTTTAAAACTAAAATAAATCCATATATATATATATATATATATATATATATATATCATTTAAGTTTGGTCCAATTATGGGCAGAGAATTTAATTTCTTTTTCATTTTTTAAATTTTTAAAAAAATAAAAATGATGATTTTGCTATGTTAGACAAGTAGAATATTGGTGAAAAACTATAATTTATGTATCAAGGAAGGGTTAAAAAAATATTGCTTTTTCTTTAGTAATATCTTCTTTTGACATACATGGTTCTTTTTATACATATTTATAATTAATACTAATTTGAATATAAATAAAATGTGTGCAAAGATATTAGTATTATAGACAAAGCAAATACAAAGTAAAAGGGGTTTTATTTTTATTATAAAAAAACCAAATAAAATACCAATAATAGATCTAGTTTAAATCCATCTAATATTAAAATCTGAATTTAAAGTTAAATTAATTTTAAATCAAATTTAATTTTTAATTTATTAATCTCAAATTATTGAATCTTTGCTATTCAAACCACTCTTAAAGGCTTTTATTCGGATTTGTCATACATAATATCCACTCTTGTTATTTAGAAATTTTATGGTAATTTTGTTATTAACCCTTATTACATCACAGCACAAGAAAACCATTTGACTCAAAAAGGGGAAATATTTTTTTATCAGGTTTACAAATCTGCCCCTCCTCCGGACCAATACTATTACGTGGCTGTCACCTGCAACGACAATCTCAATTCCCCTAAATTACAGAGTTGAAAATGGAGGGAAATTGAATTAATGAAAATGGAAGAAGAAGAAGAAGAAAAAGAAAGAATACAACTCTGTTTCCAGTGTCTTCATCATCGAATAAAATCGGATTTTTCCGATCAACTAATTTTTTCTTATGGCTTCTCTCATTCTCCTCTCCCCTTCGCCTCCTCCGCCGTTGTTCAGGTTTTAAACTTCTTTCTTCTCTTTCTAATGATCAATCAATCTACAAGTATTTGCCTTTAATTTTAATATTTTATCATTCCTCCAGATGTCGAATTCTAATGGCGAGCCTTCTTCCGCTTCTCAGTTCATTCTGGTGTATGTCCCCAGCCATCAAGACGATTGTCTCACCAAATACGTGTAAGATTATTTTTAATCTTCATAATTAGCTTCAGAATTGTCTTGATTAGGAAAAATTAATTAAAAGTTTTCTAAAAATGATGTGTGACTGTCAGAGTTTTGTCTTTCCTTTTGTAGTGATGAATATGCTTTGGAAACTAATGGAAGTGGTGATGATGACGACCAAACAACTTCACGGAATTTATTATCTCATAAAACACAGAATTTGTCAAATTGGGGTGGGAAATTTTCTGTGGATGGAGTAGGATATGGAGTTTTGATGTGTAACCATTCTAGGAGATTCTCTTGCTTAAGAACAATCACTGCATTGTTTCCAGTTTCTCATGTTGGTGTTTGTTCTTACTCTGCTTTTGAAGAGTTTGCTTCTGATTTTTTGTCTGGGTGTCTTGAGGATCATGTGTTGTGTTCTCTTAGTCTACTCATTGAAGGGAAAGCTTCAGGGCGAGATAGTGTAAATTTTATAAATCTACTTGGGATGCCGTCATTTGATGAGAGTAGCATCCCTGGTTGCCTGAGGCATCCAAACATATCTCCAGTTATCGGGTTGATTAAAACATCTGGTTATATTAATTTAGTGCTTCCAAAAACTCCATATACCTTGGAAAATATTCTTCATTTTAGCCCCTGTGCCTTAAAATCTGAGTGGCATATAAAGTTTTTAATGTATCAGTTGCTGTCTGCCATAGCTTATTTGCATGGTTTAGGTGTTGCCCATGGCAGTATATGTCCAGCCAATGTCATGTTGACTGAGTTGTGCTGGTCTTGGCTGTGTGTTTATGATAAGCCTTTGTTAGGATTCAATTTAAGCTCTAGAGAAGGCAGAGGCACTAATTCTACTTCCTCACTTATGGGTTGCTGCATTGAGGGTTGTTCTTCTCGAGGACTTTACGCTGATTTGAAGCTTTCCCCACCTATGGACTGGCACTTTCAGTTTGATCGATGGTGGAGAGGAGAGTTAAGTAATTTTGAGTATCTACTATTCTTAAATAGATTAGCTGGAAGAAGGTGGGGGGACTACACATTTCATACTGTAATGCCATGGGTGATAGATTTTAGCATGAAACCTGAGGAGAATTCTGACTCAGGATGGCGAGATTTAAGCAAAAGCAAATGGAGGTTAGCAAAAGGAGATGAACAGTTGGACTTCACCTATTCAACTTCTGAGATTCCTCATCATGTATCAGATGAGTGCCTTTCAGAACTGGCTGTATGCAGTTATAAAGCTAGGAGGCTACCTTTGAGTGTTCTGCGTACAGCTGTGCGTTCTGTTTATGAACCAAATGAGTATCCTTCTACCATGCAAAGACTTTACCAGTGGACTCCTGATGAGTGCATCCCAGAATTTTTCTGTGATCCCCAAATTTTTTATTCTGTACACTCGGGTATGACTGATTTGGCTGTACCTTCATGGGCTGGTAGTCCTGAGGAATTTATACAATTTCATCGTGAAGCTTTGGAAAGCCATCGGGTCTCAAGCCAAATTCATCATTGGATAGATATCACCTTTGGGTACAAAATGTCAGGGCAGGCAGCTGTTTCTGCCAAGAACGTCATGTTGTCTTCATCTGAGCCAACAAACCGAAGTCGGTTGGACGCCGTCAGCTTTTCACTCTACCACACCCTGCACGTCAAAGCACAACCTGGAAGAAACAGTCTAGTAACAGTGAATCAGCTAGATTTTGGTGCCAAGTTAATAAAGTAGATAACAAAAATTCTATTCTCTTTGAAGCTGCCAATTTACAAGAGTTAGAAGAGGCATCTGCTTTTTCTGAACATGCCCGACATTTGAGTCCTCTGTATAATTATCATCAAGATGACTCAGCAATGCACATCTTTCCAGAAAATGGTTTTTCAAGTGAGATTGTCAAAGGAAGTAGTTCCAGTTCATTTTCTGTTGACAATCAACATGTGGTGCCATTTGATATCAGTTTGGATTATCTTCTTGAGCATATTGAAGCTGAAGACACAGCTTCCATGGAATATCAGGAGTTACTTCGTTGGAGGGAAAAGTCATCTCATTCAAGGATTTTATCTGAAGATATTGCGAAGGATATATTTTCCATTGGTTGTCTCTTGGCAGAGCTACATTTGCAAAGGCCACTTTTTGATTCAACTTCATTGACAGTGTACTTGGAAATTGGTGTCTTACCTGGTGTGTTGCAGGAACTTCCTCCTGACACAAAATTACTTGTTGAAGCATGTATTGAAAAAGACTGGTCAAGGTACATGCTTATTATATTAATGATACTAGATGTAGAATTAGGCTTCAAGGTTATTCTTTTATGTCTTCTTTACTTCATTTGCATATTTATCTGGTATGGCTAATTATTAAAGTACATGTCAGAACATTATTTTATTTCTGTTTACATAAATTTATTAGGAGACTATCTGCCAAAAGTCTTCTGGAATCTCCATATTTTCCAACAACAGTCAAGTCATCCTACTTGTTTATCGCCCCACTTCAGATCATAGCAAAAAATGGATCTCGTCTTCGTTACGCTGCAAATTTTGCAAAACAAGGAGCCTTGAAAGCAATGGGAACATTTGCAGCTGAAATGTGTGCTCCCTACTGTTTACCTCTTGTATTGACTCCTTTATCAGATACTGAAGCTGAATGGGCTTACATACTGCTGAAAGAGTTCATAAAATGCTTGACACCAAAAGCTGTGGAGACAATGATTTTGCCTACTATCCAGAAGATTTTACAGGCAAGTCATGAACTTTATTTTTTAACATTCTCATCTTTATAGGGCTTTTGTTCTGAATTCCTGCTCATCAAGTCACTGGTTTCAGACTACAGGTTATTCACATCTGAAGGTCTCTCTTCTTCAAGACTCATTTGTGCGAGAGATATGGAAGAGGGTTGGTAAGCAAGCATATCTGGAAACAATACATCCTCTGGTCATATCAAATTTGTATGTTGCTCCTCATAAAATCTCGGCTTCTGCTGCTTCTGTGCTGCTTATTGGCTCTAGTGAAGAGCTTGGTGTACCAATAACAGTTCATCAGGTTAAACATAAAGCACAGCTATGCATATGTATACACATGGAATTTCTTTTTATGTTTATAATGCACTGATTTTTGAGGTTCAATGCAGACAATCCTCCCTCTAATTCAATGCTTTGGGAGAGGAATCTGTCCTGATGGAATTGATGTGCTGGTTAGAATTGGTATTTTCAGTTCATTTGATTGTGGGTCTGATGTCTTTTGTGGAAATTTCAAGTTCATCTTCTAAGCTGCTCCAATGTTTTGACTTTACAGGTGGCCTTTTGGGGGAGACCTTTATTGTCAGGCAAATGCTGCCACTGCTAAAATATGTTGCTCGTTCCTGTCTTAATGTTTCATTCACAAATAAGTCCGAGCCAATACAGAGCTGGGGAACTTTATGCCTTATTGATTGTCTAATGACAGTAGATGGTCTAGTTGCCTTCTTGCCGAGAGAGGTGGTTGTAAAGGAGCTCATTGAGGTATTTTTTTATTTTTAGTTCCATCTTAATTTTCTTTAAGTTAGCAACTGTTAACAATGTTTAAGATTTAAAGTTCATCCTGTATGATTATGCAGGATCAAAGCTGCCTGTATGTTGCAGTTCTTATGCATACAAGTTTGGAAATTGCGGCGCTTCAGGTTTTCAAACTTCTGTTTTCGTTTATTTCCTTGTTCTGCTGTAATGTGGGGTTTTTCTCTTCATGACATTGAAATACCACTGCAAACAAATCAATAATGAATTGTTATTTGAAAACGCATCTTAAAGTGTTGGCAATATGAAGTTTTTTAGTTATTAATCTGAGACTTACCTGATGCAAGTAGGTTTATTTGTCTCTAATGAGGCACCAAACACACTGCTGCCAACATGAAACCACATGAAGCATATACCTTTTAAGGAGCTTCCATATGCACCTGGTGCAACTGTCCTAATTTTGGCATAGATAATTGACTTATTAAACCATTCTGTAAAAACTGATTCAATTTTCTGTTTCTTATGTCAACCATTTTCATATCAGTCCTGTGATAAAATTATTTTGTGTGTTTCCCATGGGAGCAAAGAAATTGTGAAGTTTAAACTAATATATTATACCCTCTGTTGTCAAGGTTGCTGCTACTGCTCTCACGACAATTTGTCAGCGGATTGGACCAGAGTTGACAGCATTGCATGTTCTTCCACGACTAAAGGAACTATTTGATGAGCTTGCTTTCTCACAGGAAACTGTCAACCGTTCTGGTTCTTTTGGAAGAAGCTTGAAGATTCCAAAAACAAAAGTCGATGGGGAGTCTCAAATTGAAAGCTGGAGGGATCTTGTGTGAGTGCTTGGGAAATTTCATACCATTTGCTTAGAATCCTATTTTGGCACTGCAATAATACTTCCCATCTCTTGACCGGAAGTTATCATTTATTATTGTAAGCTTTTGGCATATATTGATTTTGCTTGTACATTTGCAGGTTGCTTCTTTATCCTTCCTTTGCATCTCTTCTTGGGATTGAAAAACTTCGGCGGTGTTGTGCCACATGGTTACTTCTTGAGCAGTTTCTTCTACGATGTCATAATTGGAAGGTATATGGGCTTCTCATTTTCCTAGATTAGTCTGGGTTGTTGCATTTAATATTCATGTAATGTACACTACCATGCAAATAAGGTTTTGCATCTCATTTTTCTGAATTTGTTATGATTCAGTGGGAAAATGCTGGAGAATCATCTCGAATTGCTTCAGAGACCACAGCTGCTAAGAGGCCTTTAATGAGTAAGGGCTCAAGCTCTGAGTATAATCCAGCCAAACTTTTGCTTAATGGGGTCGGGTGGTCAATTCCACAATCCCAAGGAAGTAGAAGTGCCAAAAACTTGATGCCTCAGAGATGGGTTTATGATGTTCATCAGAGTTCCGTTCAAAGGCATGAAGTGACCTCTAACCTAATGAGACTTGAACCCTCGTTTTGGTTCCCTAATCCAGTTGCTAGTTGGGATGAGCCAGACTTTGTTGGGCGAGTAGGGAGTTTGAAAGATGAATTTACTTGGAAGATCAGGGCATCTGTTATATCATCAGTCCGTGCGCATCATGGAGCTTTAAGATCTTTAGCTGTTTGCCAAGATGAGTGTACAGTTTTCACTGCAGGCATTGGTCCAGGATTCAAAGGAACCGTTCAAAAGTGGGAACTAACTAGAATTAATTGTGTATCTGGCTATTATGGTCATGAGGAGGTCAGTATATCCTATTATTATGTTATACTGCTATGTGCAGTCTGAATTCTGATTTACTAGTCTTAGCAAGTATGATTACACAAAGAGCACACATAATATATAAATGTAAGTTGAATTTGACCATTTTGTATGAGGACGAGATTCATGCCTCGAGGGTAAGGTTGCTTAGTTATGGATGTTGCAGCACCCTTTGAATTTATTATGACATAAGAGAGAACTGGCTTCTAAATATATTGCCATGTAACTGAGATTAAGGGCTTGAATGTATTTTTTTTAGGAATACTCGGAATGGTACGCTATATGTATTTACTCTTTATTGTTATGTTTTTTTGGTAATCATTTGTTATGGTTTGTATAATTTCAGTTTCATAATATTTCCAGTCCTATCATGTAAAGATAGTTTTTCGTGAATGACTAAAGGTAGTGGGTATTTCTACTTTTCTTCAGAATTGCTAAGACTAATTCTGCTACATTTTTGGATATTGTTTTTGGGCTTTGGGGTTTATGTATTGTTCTAATTGGTTGTATAACTTTTAGGTTGTAAACGACATTTGTGTCTTATCATCCAGTGGAAGGATAGCATCCTGTGATGGAACTGTACATGTTTGGAATAGCCAAACGGGGAAGCTTTTATCGGTATTTGCTGAACCATCCATGGATTCTACTCATCTTGGAAGTCCGTTATCTCCTGTTTCAAAGATTAATGCTGATCAGGTCAATATGCTGAATTCCAATACTCTATCAAGTGGAATATTGACTAGTGCATTTGATGGGAGCTTATACACTTGTTTGCATCATTTAGCATGTGATGAAAGGCTTGTAGTTGGCACTGGAAATGGTTCTCTCAGGTTAAAGCTGACTGTTGATTGATGTATTACATCAAGCCAATGTGTATAACAGAAAGTGTTAATTCTTACGGAATTCAATTTTTGTTTCTTCTTCATATGAAACAGATTTATTGATATTGCCCAAGGCCAAAAGCTTCATTTATGGAGGGGTGAATCTACGGAATCAGGTTTTCCTTCTCTTGTCTCAGCTATTTGCTCATGTGGGTTAGGCAAAATGCAAGCTGGTGGAGCTATTGCTTCATCATCATGGATTGCAGCTGGATTGAGTTCTGGTCAATGTCGGTTATTTGATGTGAGGAGTGGAAATGTTATCGCTTCTTGGAGGGCTCATGATGGATATGTGACAAAGGTATGTACGGTTTGCAGAAAAGACAATTTTTAATTTTAATTGGGGTTTCATCAGCTTTTTGCGTGTGTAGTTGGCTGCACCCGAGGACCATTTGCTTGTTTCTAGCTCCCTTGACAAGACATTGCGGATTTGGGACTTGAGAAGGTAAGGCAAACTTCTTTTCTGGTGATTTCAACTTCTATGAATTCTTATACATGCATGTATCTATGATCTCAGCTTTGAGACATTCCGGTTGCTTCAGAAATGAATTCGTTTTACATTGTAAACACATGCAACTCATCAGATTTTTAATGACAATTGTTAGGGATTAGATACATAAGTTTTTGTCAATTAGCTCTATCTAGGTTTGTTTACGGTCAGAATTTGTGGCTCTTGTCATTCATGCCTTCTCTTTTAAAGTCTGCTTTTTTTTTTTAATTTTTGGGCCATTCTCTTGGCCATTATAAGTAATGGATTCTTTTTTTTTTATTTACAGCTCTTTGTAATTGTGATGGTGTAAAATTTAGAGAGGAAATGAAAGAAACATTATTCAGTGTAATTGTCTGACTTTGTCTTAAATGATTTTGGTATAGACCAGGGAATCCCTCGTGTATCATGCAATAGTTTCATGTATCTAAATCTTTCTTTGTGGGCTTTCTTTTTCTTGTTCATGTGGCATTTTAGGCTTAGGCATTTCCAATCTTTTGGTTTGGTTTTACTATTCCAGATAAAATTTCTCAACTATATTCTGGTTCTTGCCCAAAAAATACTTTCATCACAGGAAGGGATTTTAAAGAAGAATGGAACTTTTCCTTCTGACTCTTTCAATTGGTTTACCTTTCCTGTAGGAATTGGCCATCACAACCCCTAGTTTTCAAAGGACATACAGATGGAATATCTGGTTTCTCTGTTTGGGGCCAGGATGTTATTTCAATTTCAAAGAACAAGATTGGACTTTCCTCTTTGTCTAAGTCCGCGGATGGGGTACTTAATCAACATTATATTTAGTTCTTTCACTGCCTGCTTTGAGCATATTATCTGCATCGCAAAGCCTTGCATGCTCTTAGCATAGTGTTTTTGATCTTTTTTTGTCTAACTGTGTGAATGCACTTTATATCAGGATGGGCAGCATCGAATTGTACCGCAGAAACTCTATATGGCCGATCATGGAACAAAAAACTTGTCAGTGTTGTCAAGCATAAGTATTCTACCCTTCTCGCGCTTGTTTCTTGTTGGAACGGAAGATGGTTATCTAAGAATCTGTTGTTAGAAATGGCTTGATTGATCAACCTTAGAGCGGGACTGGGAGAAAATTTCAGTTCTGAGCTTATTTCCATCTTTCAGTTAAAGTTGGTAGAGAGAAATGGATGTAAATAAGAATATACAAATAGGCTTAACGTATGATTCTTTAACAAAATTATTTATGCATCTTCCTCACAGCAACAAGACTGTAAGGTAAATGTAATTTCAATTCACCTTTTTCATAGCCAAACAATTGGTAAGGATCTGTTTCCTTTAAGGCAGATAGGCAATATTTTTCACTTGTAATCAGGGTTGGATTCGAGCCGAACTTGCATAATAGACTCGAGTTCGAGCTCGAGCTTGTAAAAGTAAAGCTCGAACTTGGATCGAATTCAACTCAGCTCATTTCAAACTCGAGTTTTTAATTAGCTCGTTATTAAAATGACGTTGTTTTAATATATATTGACCGAAACGACGTCGTTTTGTATCAAAATTTTTAATTCACAAATTTGACAAGCAACTCGAGCTCAAAAGTGTTAACTGGAGTTCGGGCTTGAGGTCGAGCGAGTTTGTATAGAGATGACTCATTTCGGGTTTGTTCAAACTAAGATTAAACTCGAGCTTGAATGGATTCGGTTTGAATTCAACCCTACTTGTAATTTGATTTATATGTCATTTCAATCTCAGAAGAAAAACCCCCTAATTCATAATTACTTCCTAAATTTTCCATTATAATTATGTGTCCATATATCTTTTATATTTTGATATCTATGATTGAAATTAGCCGCATTGAAATTACGAGTAGATTTGAGTTGATTTTAACTTAAATAAGAGTCAGTTTGATCTTAACTCGAATTTAAAATAATCAATTTAAGATCGAGTTTGATTAAGACATTAATTCGCATATTAGATTAATGTTTTACCTCTGTATAATGTTATATTAATTGATATGTCATTATATAATTCAATTTTGCACTAATATTTTTGCCTATAATCCAAAAATTGAATCGATCAAAAGACTAATTTGGGTCTTGATTGATTTAATCAGTTAACAAAACAATTTATTATTAAATAAACATTAGAATAATATTCAATCAAGCAAAATTATAGTTTGATAATATGTAGTATATATTATTTACTAGATTAATTTGAGGTTTAATAATTGCAAAATTTTTTAAAACAATTTTGCCTATATAATGATTAAATACACTATTTGAATTACATTTAATTAAAAATCAAGTTTGGCCTACATCATGCTAATATCAACATACTGGTTTGGTCAAATTGACTTGAGTGTTGAACTGCAAACCGATGCAATTAGCTTGGTTTAACCGTGGGTTGGTCCAATTCAATGACTAATGATAATCTAGACTTTGACCTATCACTATTCAACCATAGACCGATCTAATCTAATGACAAATAATAGTTTAAACTTTGACCTGTCTTAATTGAACCAGTTCGACTGGCTGGTCTTATCCGATCCAGGTTTCACCCAAGTTGAGATCTGAGGCCAATGTGGAAATCCATTGGTCAATGTCGAATGCAGTACAGTGAAAAGGCATATGGATTTAGTATTTTTAACTTGGTTCACATTACCAAGAATCGAATGTATGCTTGCTCAATGTTGAAAAACCAATCCTTTCACGTAAGAGACAAAAAGTTTGGAATCTTAGCTTCTTCTTTATTTGTTGTTGAATATAAATGGAGTTGAAAGCTGATTGTTGTGACGTAAATCTCTTCAATTCTGCAAATAATTTTGTTGCGATGGGCAGTTTCTTTGGTCACAAGGATGGTAGTAAAGATGTCCTTTCTTTTTGTGTATTGATGTATGTGCCTTTGAATGAATGATCATGAAGATTGAGCATTTTTAGTTTGACTTTATGTTTATGTTATTCTTGCAGGGATTTCAAGATCTGTATCAGAAACGCCACCAACTCATTATGCAGTCACGATACAGTCATTTTCATTACTTTCCAAGAACGCAGAGAAATATGAATCTGCAGCATTTGAAGCTGGAGGCTACAAATGGTATATTTCGTTCCAAAATCCACATCACATCACATGTAGGGCTGAACTCGATTTGAGCTAATTTGATCTCATAAATCGATTCAGTTTAAATTCATTTGAGTCAAACTCAAACCAAACTCAAAGTCGACTTATTTTTTTAAATCGAACCGACCTTGAGCTAAAGAAGTTTGGGTTAACCAAACTTGTGAGTTGAGCACTAACTCAATTCAATTCACTTGGCTTGCGACTCGTTCAAATCATGTCAAGAGTCAAACAATTATCGAAACAATATTATTTTGTTTATTTTTTAATAAAATAACATCATTTTATCTATGAACTACAAACTTGAATAACAAATTCAAATCATACTTCAAACTTTGAGCTTAGGGGCAAGCCAAACTTGAGCTAACCTTAACCTATAGCTCAATGAACTTAAGTTGCCCCATTTTCATTTGAGCTAAACTTGAGCCAAAGAGTCTTCAGACTCAACTTTATTTTCATTTGAACTAAACTTGAGCTAAAAAACTTTTAGACTCGACTCTATTTTCATTCAAACTAAATTAGAGCCAAAAGATATTCAGACTCAGTTCTATTTTCATTCAAACTAAACTTGAGCAAAAAAAATATTCGCACTTAGTTCAATTCATATTCACCTCTAAATTCACATGTTCTTTAGTTACAGACTCCATTATTTTAAAAAAATTAAGTGCATGAGTAATTGCAGGAAACTTATTCTCCACCCAAATGGAAATAAAAGCAAGAAAGTGGAAGACCACATATCTGTCTACCTAGCCATGGCAGATGCAAGTTCACTCCCAACTGGTTGGGAGGTCCACGCAGTTTTTCGATTGTTTTTGCTTGATCAGAACCAAGACAACTACTTGATAGCTCAAGGTGTGTATAACTATTATTATTATTTTCAATGGATTTGATTTGAGCTGGCTCATTGTCAGCTAAGCTCTTTCGAGCTTGAAATGAGCAACAGTAGCTCGAACTCAAGCCATAGGCATATAACACTATCGAGCTAGAGCAATGGGAGTGCTTTGCTTAAAGGGCTCATGTATGCAAGCAAAATATCGTCGTTTTAACCAATTCAAAATAATATCATTTTGTGCTTGTGGTACATCATGTAAGCATTGCAAAATAACGCCATTTCGCTATATAACTTAAGAGTCAAAAGGACGTCTTTTCACTCTAAGTCTGTTGAGCTTGGGCTCAAGCTTGTATCTAAAACATTGAGTCCATGCGAGCTGAGCTTGAACTCATGTCTTTCAAAACTTGTCGAGCTCCAACTCGACTCACCTTATTCTGAGCTGAGTTTGAATAGGTCCGACCTTGAAGTCGGCTCAACTTAAATCCCAACTCTATTTTCAATACCTTCAATTAAGGGTGTGACTCTTCCTAATTATTTGGTAAATTATAATGCCTAGATTCCCAAGGAAAGCAGAGACGATTCCATAGATTGAAACCTGAATTAGGTTTCGATCATTTCATCCCAATTCAAGTACTTAGTGATGCTTCTAATGGATACCTGGTGGATGACACGTGTGTACTTGGAGCGGAAGTCTTTGTTAGTAAAGAAAGAAGCACAGGCAAAGGAGAATGTCTAGAAATGATCAAAGATCCTCGCAGTTTCAAGCATGTTTGGAAGGTTGAAAACTTTTCTAAGTTAGACACTGAATATTATGACTCCAAAGAATTCACTGTAGCTGGTTACAAATGGTATCACTCATAACACTTTTTTCAATTGAACTTCAAAGAGAATAGACTAAAATGACCAAGGTATATTCCTGCGTTTGTTGGTTGTTGCAGGAAGATGAAGCTCTATCCGAAAGAAAGAGACTCCAGAACTGGAAGTCATCTTTCTCTGTACCTGGTTTTGGCAGATCTAAAATCTCTTACTCCTGCTTCTAAAATATATGTAGACTATGCTCTGCGCATTCAAGATCAAGTGCAGACCAGAGACATATCTGCTAAAAGTAAAGCTCTTTCTTTTGCCTGAATCATTAATTTAACCAAAACCGTTTTCAAACCCGGATTGGGCATTCGCCCTCAACTGGCAGTCAAACCAATTATCCGGTGGTCAGACCAGATTACTGTTCAAATAAGCATACATACATGTGTATTTGTGGTTTGCTCGGTTCAACCATAGGTAAAAGCAATGTACAACAAAAAATTGGCCTTACCCAAATCGGGTAAGACCACAAGTACTAGTCAAACTAGTTGAACCAACTACTTTGATCTGGGTTTCAAAACCATGATATCATAGACCAATTTTATTTACTATATGATTCTAAAATGTCTATAAGATGAAATATTCTAGTTTTGCTTAGCTATTCTATATGTGAAAACTAGAAAAGCTAATTATGTTCCTTTCTCTGTCAGAGTCTCACTGGTTCAGTGCCTCAAGCAGGGAAAGTGGTTGGGAAAAATTTATTTCCTCAAGTTTCTTTCTTCAGGCTTCTAATGGTTGTCTAGTGAAGGATGTTTGCTTCTTTGAAGCAGAGGTGACCATCTGGGGTATAGCTAGTGCTCTGTAATAAGTTGTCTAAGTTCTCGAATTTCTTAAATGAATTCTGGGAAAAAAGTATAATAAATGTGGCACTATTTTATTTCTGAAAGATTGTAAATTTACAGAAGTTACCGGTAATTAAAAGCTGTCTTTTACTTTTGAGAAGCCAGTGCCAAACCATTGGAAGTGGAATATTCACACACAATTGCAGTTGCATGAACACAATTTACATATGTAGCAGGAAACTTGATGTTTCTCAGCCAAATGTTTTCTCGCTGCTGTAGCACATATACAAGAACCCATCATTTTCCTTGAAAGATTCGTAGATGGTGTCCATGTGACTCGCTGTAAATATAAATCGACAATGACAAGCATTAGAAGATTCTCTGTATGGAACAGAAGCTGAATTCAGGAAATGTGATTGAGATAAAAAATGACAATGACTTTTAACCTGTTTGAGGCAATGTATTCTTTACAAAGACAAACAGAGCTCTTCCAGGAGTCAGGTTTAGCCTGCTGCTTAAGATGTGGATAAATTGCCCCATCGACATGTCTCGAGGAACCAAGAATCTGGAAGAAATAAGTAGAAAGCTATGAGCCAAAACATGTTATTTATCATCAATAATTTGGTTTCATCCAATTTAGGAGATATGTTAGAGCATAAAAATCTTTAGCTTCAAGAACAGAACAACAGTTAAACATAAACAATTTTTTCCTGATATGAAAAGAATTGAAACATACAACTAGGACTTACTTTGTCTTTTCCATATCAGGCAGGTCTGTTCTTGAGTATCTTTCAATAATCACCTGTTGAAAAGCACAAAAAATAAAAATAAAGTCTTATTCAGCGAGACAATGAAAGAGTAACCAATCAATAAAAAAACTATAAATTTAATGGATTCCAATCAAATAATGCCACATATGCTGACATATTCTTCAAGTTAAAACATAAACCTCTCATGCTTTCTGAGCTATCATTTGAGTTATAAATTTAGACATACAGAAGTAGAAAATTAGAAATCTAAAGATCACACAAATCAACAAATAAGCTTTGCCCAGAAAGAATAATACTAGTACAAATCGTAGACTGTTTGCTTTATCTCTAATTGCAACTGACTGACGTACGTACATACATACATACATGATTGGCCCAGAAAACATCTACATCAAACTCCTAACTACTTTGGTATAATAACCACACCAAACGATGAAATTTCGTGACAAATGTCTAATTGTAATTAACAAAATCAAATCTATAATGGATTAAGGCAAAACTAAACATATAAATTGAGGCTACAATTTCAATAATGCTTTCTCAGAAACAGATGGCAATGAAACTTACAGGAACTCTATCTGGGTATTTTGCAGCGATGGATTTTGCCTCTTCAAGCCTCTCATCTACGCAACCAAAAGATCAAAACCACTAAAAAAAATTAAATTATCTTGAAGCTGAAAAGAGGAACATAGAAAACAAAAGATAAAAACTTGAAGAATATAACCTACCCAATGAATATTGCTCTTTGAAGCTCTTGACTTTCCCCATCAAAGTTGAAAGACAAACAAAATGATAAGAGAAAAAATGGGATTTTTGTTGTTGGGTGTTCTGTTTTCGTGGGTCAAAATCAAACAAGACAAAGAGCGTAAATAAGAAGAGTTTGGTTGACAGCCACGAGGTAGAAGAAGTGGCGTGCGTCCCTAACAATTGACACCTCAGATCCTGCAACTATTCAAGCGGCAACTCGCCGCATTTTCTGTAGCTCTGACGATTTACCGTTTCCAATGGGCCTTGTTCATGAGCTTCATGACTTGGGCGGGCCTAGTCCAGTTACCTACATAGCATATAAGTATCAACTTTAACTTGACTTTGAATTGGAACTCAAAATAATGTCAATCTATTAGGACGTAAACTTAGCTTATTTGACTTGAATTATGAGGGTGAAGTTAGCTTGGAGCTGAAAAAATAAAAATAGGATTAAAATGATGAGGGAAAGCACACACAAAGAACATGAAAGAGTGTTGTGAGAAAGTTATGAAAGAGTCTGAGAATGCTGAAAATATCACACCTAACCTAACCAAACCAAACCAAACCAAACCAAACCAACATTTGACACCTGATTTCAGCCAAATAGAACATTGGATGGACTTGGGTTCTCTTGTCTTGTCTCCATTTTGGTGGGGTGGATATTGCAAATTTGATGTCATGTGGGCTATGTGAACTGAATTACCCTTGCCCACAAGCTTTGACAAAGAACTTCTTTCTTGTGAAGGTCAAAAGTATTTATTCTTCATGATATCTGACTTCTTTTTCTAGTGGGAGACACTATTAATTTAAAATTCGTTTGAAATTATTGGACGTACTCAAAATCTAGTGAAAAAAATTATTTAACCCTAACTCATTCAAAATCAAATATTCAAATTAACTTTTAACTTAATTTATTTATGAAAACCATTTAAATGCTTAAATAAAAACTAACTCTACTTAAATTCAAATAAATGGGATCAAAATTTAAACTAACTCTATTTATCTGCAAATTCAAATAAATGGAATGAAATAATTAAATTGTATATCATGCTAATGGTGATGGTGAATTCTGGCCATTCCAGCCCCCAGATTTAAGCTATTTTTAATTTGCTTTTGCAACAACAGCATTACTATCTAAAGGAAGGAAGGCAAGGCACTAGATTCTGACTCTGACCACCTCACCACGCGTCTCATCTTCAGAGATTGAGTGAATCACATTGTCCCACCCACGCTTTGTCCTCCTAATAACATACATTTTCCATTTATCAGGGCTGAATTTAACCGCAATACTCTCAATTCTCTTAAACTCATCATCTTCCTTTCTTTTAATCTATCCATAATAAAACTTTCCTGTTTTTTAATTTCTGTTAACAAAGTTAAAATTTAGATGAAAAAATATAATTTATAACATCTAGGGTCCGAAAATGTTTTTTAACCAAACCTTAGCTGTGACATGCAATTCTATCGAAACCGAGTGCTGCCTTTTAAACTAATAAAAATGTTACAGCCAAGAAACAGCCTGGGCTCGGGGGTTGGTAGCTGGCCTTGGTCAAAATCATCCACCGAACCCCTTGAATATCAACGGCTGAGATCTCTCTAAAAGCTAAATCACCCGTTGGATCTTCAGTGTAATGAACCTAGCCCAGATCCCGTGTCTGGGGGGCTTTTCTTCTGTCCTATAAATTTACCTTTCTGATTCATATGTCTCTCACAGCACGCCAGCAGCTTCAAAGAAGAGATTTTTAGGTACCCATTATCAGAAATGTTATCAAAGTAATGTGGGTTCTTTGTTATTTTTTGTGAATTAATGTTAATTCATTGTGTTTTATGCAGCCCAGCCTGACAGAAATGGAGACTTTTCTATTTACTTCTGAATCTGTGAATGAGGGACACCCAGATAAGCTCTGCGACCAGGTTTCGGATGCAATTCTTGATGCTTGTTTGGCTCAGGATCCTGAAAGCAAAGTGGCATGTGAAACATGCACCAAGACCAACATGGTGATGGTGTTTGGTGAGATCAGCACTAAGGCCAATGTGGACTATGAGAAAATCGTGCGTGATACTTGCAGAGCAATTGGGTTCACTTCTGATGACGTTGGACTTGATGCTGATAACTGTAAAGTTCTTGTCAATATTGAACAACAAAGCCCTGATATTGCTCAAGGTGTTCATGGTCATTCGACGAAAAAGCCTGAGGAGATTGGAGCTGGTGATCAGGGTCACATGTTTGGTTATGCCACTGATGAAACCCCTGAATTGATGCCACTCAGTCACGTTCTGGCGACAAAGCTTGGTGCCCGTTTGACAGAAGTTAGGAAAAATGGAACCTGTCCATGGCTGAGACCTGATGGAAAAACCCAAGTCACGGTCGAGTATTACAATGACAATGGCGCCATGGTTCCTGTCAGAGTTCATACTGTTCTCATTTCAACGCAGCATGATGAGACAGTCACAAACGACGAAATTGCAGCTGATCTTAAGCAACATGTGATCAAGCCTGTGATTCCCGAGAAGTACTTGGATGAAAAAACAATTTTTCATCTGAACCCATCTGGGCGCTTTGTGATTGGTGGGCCTCATGGGGACGCTGGGCTTACTGGCCGTAAGATCATCATTGATACTTACGGTGGATGGGGAGCTCACGGCGGTGGCGCCTTCTCAGGAAAGGACCCCACCAAGGTGGACAGAAGTGGAGCCTATATTGTTAGGCAAGCTGCCAAGAGTATTGTGGCAAATGGGCTTGCCAGGAGGTGCATTGTTCAGGTTTCTTATGCTATTGGTGTGCCTGATCCTTTGTCGGTCTTTGTGGATACCTATGGCACTGGAAAGATCCCTGACAAAGAGATACTGAAGATTGTGAAGGAAAATTTTGATTTCAGGCCTGGA
Source organism: Mangifera indica (assembly GCF_011075055.1). Taxonomy (NCBI): domain Eukaryota; kingdom Viridiplantae; phylum Streptophyta; class Magnoliopsida; order Sapindales; family Anacardiaceae; genus Mangifera; species Mangifera indica. The sequence goes on from NC_058143.1 coordinate 20,369,975, forward strand.
ATGATTTCTATTAACCTAGATCTTAAGAGGGGTGGCAATGGCAGGTTTTTGAAGACTGCAGCTTATGGACATTTTGGTAGAGATGATGCAGACTTCACTTGGGAAGTTGTGAGGCCTTTCAAGTGGGACAAAGTCCAAGCTTAATCAACAGTTTTCTCCGTTTTCTTGGCTTTTTAGTGTTTTTATCACGTTTTATTTGTTCTCTCTGTTTGAATCATATCTATATTCGAGGCATAAAGAAAAATGAATGCAGATAGTATTAAATGCCATTTTGTTATTGCTCAGATGATATATTTATACATGCAAACAAGTGACAAAATGTGTCCCTGTCCATCAGAGAATTTCATTTTGTCTAATATTGAGCTATATTACAGATTGTTATGGTCAGTGACTTATTTTGTTCAATACCGTCTGATCAGAATGAGCTGATTTATTGTTAATATCCCAAGTTAATAAAAACAGTTGAATTGGGATAAATAAGTAATGCAGTCAGGGCAAATGTAGGAGTAGGATATGAGACAAGTAAACATATTCTCTGAATACTTTTTTGAATAATCAATTACATAAAAGAGAATCAGAATTCAAAACTACAAGGAGACACACATACTTGAGCAGCAGCATAATGTTCAGACCCCATTTATTTTCTATTTCCTTTTCATTAGAGTCATGCTAAATGAGCTAAATCCTTTCATAACTATGGATATATACAACTTCCAACAGCTGCAAAAAAGTAACCAGAAACTCATCAGAACTCTTCAATTAACAATTAAACTACTTAATTATAGGCCTTGAACTAGAGGCCAATCAGCCATGGATGTTAACTTACATGGATCATCATAAACAAGTATTCCACTGTTATTGAAATTGCAATCGTGAGGCTGCTTTCCCTGGTAGTAGCTGTTCATTACAAATGATGCAGCGGACACTTTGTTTGTAGGGTTGTAACAAGATCCTCCATTTTCAATCTCTTTGCACGGCACCTCTTGGCAACAGAAGTCAATGTTACGTTGAAGCTGATCATCAGGCGTCGAAGGCTTCACAATGCACCAATTTCTCTTAAATGGGTTCTCCTACCAATCACATTAACATACTTGAGAATTACAATAGGACTGCATCAAATGTTCATATACTAAGAAGGTGAGTTTCAATTGTACCTGCTTATCCTTCACTTTCAGAGGCATAGCTTCTGCAAAAAGTAGCTATAGAATTAGACTAGAAAGTGTTACAAAGATGTAATTTATAAAGTAAAAGATACAAATTGTAGTCATGTACCTGTGCTCATAGCATAACACAGGAGACAAGCCAAAGTGAAAATTACAGAAGCTGAAGATTTTTTTGCCACAGACATTTTCTCGGTATTGAAAAAGTAACAACAAGAAGAAAGAATTAAGAGATATTATTGCAATGCAGCTTTGGTTTGCAATGTTAACGCTGCTTAAATAGAGACACAATGTACAATTTACACTGCAATATTCCGGTTCTCATGCAATATGTCGATTGTACAAGGAAACAGAAATGCTGAGTAAGGTATGCATTTATTCTGATTTCTATATTTATAATATGCTTTACTTTTCTTGGGTTTGAAAGCATAGACGTGATACATTACATCTGAAATTACAACCTTTTTGACATCCACGTCTTTCAGCTTGCTAAATTTTGCACATTCCGTGTAGTAATCGATAATCTTGTTTATTATAAGAAAAAAGTATTACTTGTTTCAACTAGGGTTTGTTGATATTGTTCATAACAATTTCAATAACATTTTAATACATATATAGGAGCTAAATTCACCTGTGAGTTGTGGTAATAGAAAGTAACAACATTCCACCTTAAACGACACATATTTTAATATCCTTATCCAATAGTTTGGCTCATTGATATTGTCAAGATTTGATTACCTGACTGGGGGCTTCCAATTCTGGTTGGTCCAAATTTTCACACCACCAGAACCCACTAAGGCTTTATTTATGTATTAGTTGTCTAGTTGTGATATATTTGGATTGGGTTTAGACTGATAACTGAAAGCTATCTTCTTTATTAACTTCAGTTTTGGTTCTTGGTTAGGCTTGAGAACATTACATAAATCCACCACGCCAACACTAAAATCACTACATATCTAACCATGTCATGTTATAAATCTTTTCAGTTGTGCCTTCTCAAATACATTGAGAAAGGCACTGACCCTCATACATCTTTCACAGATAAACGAGAATCTTGATCTGTTTTATTATTCATGAATTCTGTGTGACCAAAGGGCTGAAATGGAGATTGGGTCGGGCCCAAGAAGATTTGTTTGGGCTAAGATCTAGCCAATAGCCAATATAATCAAGTCTTACAATTAAAGGTAAATTTAAATTAAGTTGGACTTAAATAAGAGTTAGTTTGAGTTTTATTTGAATACAAAATAATCAATTTAATATCCAATTTGAGTTATTCAAATTGGTAGAGAAGAATTTGTTGGAAAAGAAGAAAAAAATCAAAAAAAAAGAAAAAGAATTATTAATGAGTCAATTTTCTGATGCAATGATATCGATATGATAAAAGAGTTTGATTTGAGCAAATAATCAAACTAAACTTAAATAACTCAAACCAAATCAACCCTACCCACAATTAGTATCCGATGAAATTGGAATATCTAACCATAAACAATTAAAAAACATTTATGAATAGTTGTACGTTGATGTAACATTTGAGAATTGAGATGGAAACTAATAAAATTAAATAATTATTTAAAGCACCATTTTATCAAAGATTGTATTGGAAATTCCAAACAAACAAGTCAAAAGTCAATTGAATTGGTTGAAGTGTGAAAGGGGAGTGGTACAACTTTCTTAATGGGAAGAAATATGTTATAAATTGTGGTAAAGTGGGTTACGCACATTTTAGGTGGTTGAGCTTGCCAGCCTCTAGCAAGGGCCATTGAAATTTAGGAGACATTTGGTATTTGATGTTCAATGTCATATGTATTTTAATTTTAAATATTTAATTAATATATTATCATGCAATTCAATCACAAGATAAAAATATAATATGAGTAGTATCTATCTAATTAATTTTTAAAAATTAGATTTTATTGTTTTTGATCCACTTCCCTTAAAAAAAGGGAATAAAAGTAGTGGAGATATTGTAAAGGGATGTCTAGCTCTAGCCCTTTGGGCCCAAATGTTAATTATTTGAATATTCAAGAATGGAAGAACAGTATGCGTCAAGATAAGATAGCCTTTTACTTTTCAATTTTGATACCCATGCATGAACAGTGAAGTGAAGTGAAGACAAATAAAATACCCTTTATTTGATGTTGCAATCCAAAAGTAAGGTAAGGTCTAATTGAACTTTCGGAAAATAAATAGAATGAAGTTGTCGCTTTCCTTCCTATTTAAACCTTTTTTTTTTTTTTAAAAAAAAAGGAGTTCATATGTTTCATTCACACGCAAAGAAGCAAAAGTGGAATTGGTCTTCTTGTGGGTGGGTTTTCCTCTTTTGTTTAGTAGTAGTAGTAGTAGGAGAAGGAGATGTGTGTCTTATTAGACCGAATTCATTTTATGTTAATATAATAATTCAAAATTTATATTTAATACTTAATTATTATGTAAAAAAATATATTAAAATCAGACTGACTAATCTTTTTATTTAATTAACGTTTGATCCGAATATAAAAAAAAAAAAAAACATTATTTATTGCTGCTCAGTCAGCTTATTATTATTTATTTAAGCTTTTAAATGTGTCGTCTTTAAATTGACATTCACATTCTGAGTATGTATGAGACAGACAAAAGGGAAGAGCCACCATAATAAAAAAAACATTTATAGTGAGTCTCAATTATCAATGTTTGACTTTGACCCACTGGCGCGGCAAAGCCAAACACATGTATTGAAAGTAAAAATGGGAAAAATAACGTCTCATTGCGTTTGCCGGGAGTCGAACCCGGGTCTATTGCTTGGAAGGCAATTATCCTAACCGTTGGACTACAAACGCTGATGTTTTATTGCGTCTTTACATATATTTAATGTTGATTTTAATTTTGTTTCAAATTCAATGGAAAGGATGATTTATTTATTTGTTTGACGAGCATGGAAAGACGATACCACTTATAGGGTTCATATTTCAAGTACGGGTGGATTTGAAGCAGAGTTTGTGTTCGATTTAAATGAGTTGGTAGAAAGTCCTTGACATATTTATTTTTTTAACCTCTAACTTTTATATATATATATATATATATATGGCGATACAGACACGTATTTCAGTAGCAAAATAACTTAAACAGCAAAGTTTTAAAAGAACATAGCTGTCAATGTACAGTTACACTCCATTATGCAACAGCTAACCAAGGAAAAAGTGGACGAAGACACGCACTTATGACTTACCAGTCAATGTAAAATCCTTTTTTTATATAGTGTAATAATGGAAGTAGTTATACTTATGAAACGGTTTATTTATAAGGTAAAGTCTTCAGCAGCCATATCAACTTCAAAAAATGGAGTTAAGAACACTTGGAAACATCAAGGATTCCATGTATTCAAAGATTGGTTCAAGCAATGATGTGGGTGAAGATTCACTTGTGGATGAGGAGCTTCAGTTGCAGTGGGCTGCTGTTGAAAGACTACCAACGTTTAAACGGATTAGAACTTCATTGTTTCAAGTTAATCATGGCAATGGAGGAGAAAACGATGATCAGTTTGAAGGGAAGAAGGTTACTGATGTTACCAAGCTTGGAGGTGTTGAAAGGCGTCTCTTCATCCAGAAACTTATCAAGCACAATGAAAATGATAATCTTAGGCTGCTTCAGAGATTGAGGGAGAGGATTGACAGGTCTCTATCTTCAGAAAGTTCAATTCTTTTTGTTTTTTTTTTGTTTTTGGTGGCTTATATGTATAAAAGAAGTGCTTCTTCAATTAGTGATTTTGTGTTTCAGAGTGAATGTGAAGTTACCAACCGTAGAAGTGAGATACAAGAATCTATTTGTTGAAGCAGAGTGTGAGATTGTAGAAGGGAAGCCTCTTCCCTCTTTATGGAATTCTTTCACAAGCTCATTTTCAGTAAGAGCCCAGAAGTCCTTCTTTATAGCAAAAGAAAGATAAAAAAACAGATTGAATTGTGTACTTGCAGAGATTTTCTTGTTGCTTTAACAAATTTAATGAAAAGAACACCTGAACAGGTTATCAAGAGGGTAATGTTAGGAAAGTCTCATGAAACCAAGTTAAGCATTCTAAAAGATGTCAATGGCATCATCAAACCTTCAAGGTAATTCCAAAATCTATGATTTTGACTGTTCTCAGTAGAGGGTATAAAAGCTTTTTACTCAATTTAAGGTTTTGGATGCAGGCTCACTCTTCTTCTTGGGCCACCAGGCTGTGGAAAGACCACACTGTTATTAGCCCTGGCAGGAAAATTAGATCACCCTCTCAAGGTTAGGCTTTCAAGATATGAAGCAAGCTACTTAATAATGAGAATGATACACATTTAAAACAAACTTATGTTCTTTGCAACAGTGATAAATAATTTCTTCTGATCCCTTTTGGTTTTACAGGTGACGGGGGAAATCACTTATAATGGGTACAGGCTAGATGAGTTTGTTCCGCAAAAGACTTCTGCTTACATAAGCCAATATGATCTGCACATACCAGAAATGACTGTAAGGGAAACAATAGACTTTTCGGCTCGCTGCCAGGGTGTTGGAACCAGAGCAGGTGAGGTTATTTGTTTTGCTATCTGCTTAGGTGTGGAAAAAAAATACTGAAATTTGAAATTGAATTTCTGTTTCTGCCTCTAAAGATATAATGGTGGAAGTTACCAGAAGAGAAAAAGAAGCAGGAATTGTGCCTGATCCAGATGTTGACACCTACATGAAGGTACAGATAATTATGATAAGATTTTTGGTCAAATATTTTGTGGAACTTATTGGCCTGTGATGAAGAGGGCGTTGTACTTCTTGCAGGCAACTTCAGTTGAAGGACAGAAAAGAAATCTCCAAACAGACTATGTTTTAAAGGTAAAGTAATACTGCACTCTTCCTGAGCCGGATTCATACAGGTTTCAAACAAAAATCTTTATATCTAATTTGACTTGCAAATTAAAACCTTATGGCCTCTTAGATTCTTGGACTGGATATCTGTGCGGATATTATAACTGGCAGTGCATTGAAAAGAGGCATTTCAGGTGGACAGAAGAAAAGATTAACAACAGGTACTGAAGACAAGGAAGTCTTTTGCTGTGAAATTTAGTTTTACTTGCAAATTCTTAGCCTGTTTCCAAACTCTTTGGGAGTAAAACCGATACTACTTTCAAGAGAGAACCTGCAATCCAACAAAATATAACAGTGAAAAAAATTGAGGGGTTGAAATATGATTTATTTGTCTATTTCACATGGCAGGAGAGATGATTGTTGGCCCAACAAAAGCCTTGTTTATGGATGAGATATCAACTGGGTTAGACAGCTCCACAACCTTTCAGATAGTTACTTATCTTCAGCAATTAGTGCACATCACGGACACAACTGCATTGGTTTCACTTCTTCAACCAGCACCTGAAACTTTTAATCTTTTTGATGATGTAATATTGATGGCAGAAGGGAAGATTGTGTACCATGGTCCTTGCAGTCAAGTACTTCAACATTTTGAGGATTGTGGTTTCAAATGTCCAGAAAGAAAGGGCGTTGCAGACTTCCTGCAGGAGGTTCATAAACAACTTTTTACTTTTTCCTTCTTCCTTAATTCGACTATGATCATATAGCATATTTGGGTTTCAACTATTTGCAGGTAACTTCCAAGAAGGACCAAGCACAATACTGGTGCCTCACTGATACTCCTTACAATTATGTTACAGTGGATCAATTCTCTCAGATGTTCAAATCAAGTTATCTAGGAAAGAAGTTAGATGACGAGCTCTCAAAACCGTATGATAAGTCAAAGTGTCCAAACAATGCCTTGTCATTTAGCAAGTACACCTTGAGCAAATTAGAGATATTCAAAGCTTGCATGGCTAGAGAGGTTCTTCTAATGAAACGAAACACGCTTGTGTATGTGTTCAAAACAGCACAGGTAATCATTTAATAGCATGACTACTTATTGTGAAGTTTTTACAGCTTAATCTCAAACATTTCAATCTTAACATTTTTAAATTTTCTTATTCCCTAGCTTGTCATCACTGCATTTATGGCAATGACAGTATTTATAAGGACTGAGATGAAAGTGGACTTGCTACATGCAAACTATTTGATGGGTTGTATGTATTATGCAATTGTCAGACTCATGACTAATGGAGTAGCAGAATTGTCCTTGACCATTATTAGACTTCCAGTGGTTCACAAGCAAAGATCATTCTATTTGTACCCAGCATGGGCTTATTCTATTCCAGCTTCTATTCTAAAGATTCCACTTTCACTGGCTGATGCTCTTATTTGGACATCTTTAACTTACTATGTTATTGGTTACAGCCCTGAAATAAGCAGGTTAGCAATTTTGATACTCGTCTTGCAAGATAGACAACCTTTCTATTGTTTGCAATTCGCCACTGATTTAGATTCTGCCAATGAGTTTCAGGTTTTTCTGCCAGTTCCTTCTCCTCTTTGCTCTGCATCTATCCTCAACATCCTTTTGTCGTTTCGTAGCAATAATTTTCCAAAATATGGTTTTTGCAACAACCATTGGTACTTTGATTTTGATGCTAATGTTCCTGTTTGGAGGCTTCATCATTCCAAGATGTAAGTCAATTCATAATTACCTTTTTACTCAGATAATAGGGAGCAATAATTTGGCTACTTAACAGAATGTCATATTTCGCAGTTGCTTTACCACCATGGTTGAGATGGGCGTTCTGGTTATCCCCAATGACATATGCGGAAATAGGCATGACACTGAATGAATTCCTTGCCTCCTCCTGGCAAAAGGTGCTCTCATGTTGAAACAAATTGTTTATCTTTTGTTCATTGACATGAATATGTTAATAGCGAGAGTTCATTCCCTTTGCAGGCTTTCGTGGGAAATACAACCATGGGGATCAGCATTCTAACAAGTCATGGTTTGAACTTTGATGGCTACTTCTACTGGATTTCAGTTGGGGCATTGTTTGGCTTCACAATGCTTTTTGATTTTGGATTTATATTAGCACTGACTTACTTAAGAGGTAAGTTTATCTTGTTCAATTAAACTACATGAATAAGCATAAAAGTAAACGTAAGTTCAGTGTCCGTACTATTTAACCTGTGAGATTTATAAATACAGCTCAAAAAATGTCTCGAACTATCATATCAAAGAAAAGGTTCTCTCAACTACAAGAAAGAGAAGCTAGTAATGCAAAATCGGATCATGGATCAACTCTAGCTACTTTTCCCCAAACTAAGGCGGACACAAGAGAAACTGGTGAGAAAAGATTGATTTAATATCAACTCTCTATTGAAGGGCTTTTTGTTATCAAATGATGAGAGGAAATGTGATTTTTGAAATAGGGAGGATGGTCCTGCCATTTGAGCCTCTAACAATTTCGTTTAAGGATGTACAATACTTTGTTGATACCCCTCCGGTAAGTAAGTGCAACCTTTAGGAGTCAAAAGGATAATTATTACGAGTTTGTGCATGATGGAAGAATTTGATTTCCTGTTTACTTGTTTCTCCTGCACAGGAAATGAGGAAGCATGGCTACAATCAGAAGAAACTTCAGCTGCTTCATGATATAACAGGAGCATTCAGGCCGGGGATTCTTACTGCACTTATGGGTGTAAGTGGGGCTGGCAAAACAACTCTGATGGATGTTCTTTCTGGAAGAAAAAACACTGGCATTATTGAAGGAGACATAAGAATAGGAGGGTATCCTAAAGTACAGGAGACATTTGCAAGAATTTCAGGATACTGTGAGCAGAGTGATATTCATTCTCCACAAATTACTGTTGAAGAATCAATAATATACTCAGCTTGGTTGCGGTTGCCATCTGAGATCGATCCAGTCGCAAAAACAGTATGAAAAGAAGTTATTCTAATGAATTTTGTTATTTATATTATCTACAATTTCAACTGTCAAGAAAAGGAACTTAAACTCGATTGCTCATCAACATGCAGAGATTTGTGGAAGAAGTCATTGAAACAATTGAACTTGATGATATAAAAGACTCATTAGTTGGCTTACCAGGCCAAAGTGGCCTGTCCACCGAACAGCGAAAGAGGCTAACAATTGCAGTGGAGCTTGTTTCAAATCCATCAATAATATTTATGGATGAACCCACTTCAGGTTTAGATGCAAGGGCAGCTGCCGTTGTCATGCGTGCTGTCAAGAATGTAGTTTCCACAGGAAGGACAACTGTCTGCACCATCCACCAACCAAGCATTGATGTCTTTGAGGCTTTTGATGAGGTTTTGCAACTTGAATAATTGTCCTCTTTGCTTTGCAATTTTACTTGAAAAAAATTTCTTGATAAACCAAGCAAACTCACATTATGTGACATTCTCTTACTGCAGTTGATTCTGATGAAAACGGGAGGACGGATTATTTACTCTGGATCACTAGGTCGTCATTCAAGCGAGCTTATTAAATACTTTGAGGTATGATCACAAAATCAGACCAATTATTGAGCAAAATTTTCCTGGAAAATCACGATTTCAGTAGTCAAATGTAGTAAGTAATCCTGCATCCCAAAGTTGATACCTAAAATTTCTGTGATCATTCAATCTCAAGATTTCTAGACTATGCCAATATCCTTATGTGTCAGCATTCTGATATTTCTTATTTTCACTATCAAACAGGGTATTTCAGGTGTGCCGAAAATCAAAGATAATTACAATCCTGCCACATGGATGCTAGAAGTTACTTCTGCATCAATGGAAGCAGAACTTGACTTAGATTTTGCTGACATCTATAAAGGGTCACCTCTCTATCAGTACGTAATAAGGCTTGCTCTAAATTTTTACATATGAATGTGCAAGTCCAGTTAGAGGGTAAACAATTTCCGTATAGGAATTTCATTCCTGGCGATGACTAAATCCTGATCTTTATATTGTTCTTTTGCTTGTAGGGACACCATTGAATTGGTGAACCAATTGAGTGAGCCACCGCCAGGTTCGAAAGACTTACACTTTCCCACTCGTTTTCCACAAAGTGGCAAGGTGCAGTATATGGCATGCTTGTGGAAACAACACTTATCATACTGGAGAAGTCCTGAATACAATTTGACTCGCTTCATATTTTTGATCATAGCATCACTAATTTTCAGCGCAATCTTTTGGCAGAAAGGGAAGCACTTGTAAGTCCTTTGGTTCACTTCCATGTAAGACAACAGCATTTATTGACACAGAAAATAGATATCTGCTGTTCGAGGAACAACTTAATTTTTGGCTGCTTGCTTGTAATAGATGTGGGACTAATGAACTCCTTTTTTGTTTTTTGAAGGAACAATGAGCAGGATTTGTTTAACATATTTGGAGCAATGTACACTGCTGTCATATTCTTAGGCGTAAACAAGTGCTCAACAGTAGTACCATATGTGTCAACCGAGCGCACTGTTTTGTACCGAGAAGAATTTGCTGGAATGTATTCGCCATGGGCTTATGCATTTGCTCAGGTTCAGCATAAATACCATATTGTAGATGATTTCAAGTATTACTGAATAAATAAAGGTTTTACTAAAAGAACACCTTTTCAATGTTGCAGGTGACCATAGAAATTCCTTACGTTTTAGTACAGGCAATTATATATGTACTCATTACGTATCCAGCAATGGGGTACTATTGGTCAGCTTATAAGGTCTTCTGGTACTTGTATACAACATTCTGTACATTTTTGTACTTTGTATACCTCGGAATGCTGCTAGTTGCTGTATGCCCGAGTATTGAAACTGCCTTGATATTGGCAACTGCAATCTACACCATGTTGAATCTTTACTCTGGCTTTCTTATGCCAGGACCGGTATACTTTTCTGACATTTTTTTATTCCGTATGCGTTAGCACGATTAGGCTTGGGATGATAACATTGTTATCTTATCTGCAGAAAATTCCTAAGTGGTGGACTTGGTGCTACTGGATTTCACCTACATCTTGGTCCCTGAAAGGCTTCTTGACTGCACAGTATGGAGACATAAACAAAGAGATAATGATATTTGGCCAGCTCAAAACAGTTAGTTCCTTTCTGGGGGATTACTATGGATTCCAACATGATCGGTTATGCCTTGTTGCTGTTGTTCTCATTGCTTTCCCAGTTGCTTTTGCGTCCCTTTTTGCCTACTGCATAGTGAAATCAAATTTTCAAAGGAGATAAATTAGGAAGAAAATTCTAAAATTTCCTTCACCGTCTGTGTAAGGAATTTGTTCAAGGCATTATGTAATCACAGATTTTGAATATGCATATGTCAATTTGTGTGATCCTTCAATGCAAAATGTTGTAAATGCTCAACTTGTACTTGCATACTTATTGTATGTGTATATATTATAGCTTAGACACTCATATTCACATGCTTAGTATTTCATTTAGTGTAATACTCATAAACAAATCTCATCTTAACAAAACATGCAAAAAATGTTTTATATGTATAGATGCACACACACACATTCTACATCCTTTGAGAATGATAAAAAAAGATTGGTTAAATGGTTTATGAGTTGCGAAATTGTCGAAACGCATAAAATAGTCTCTATTATATGATAATAGACAAGTTTTGTGTAAAACCCAAAGTTATAGAACTGTGTATAAAGCAAAGAGGATCTTACAAAATTACTGAGAAAAGTCATATAACAGAGTCACTACAAGCAAACTGAAAAGAGGTACAAATTCATTCCTTTCTTTTAATCAATCATACATCAATAAAATTGCTATTAAATAATCTTACCAGTGTCTATTCAATATCTCATTATACTGATTTATATTTTGCAATACCATAGATATCGACCACAAATTTAACTATCTCGTTTGGAAGTTCAGCTTGCCAATAAAGTATGCGAAAAGGGAGGCAAAGAGGATAGGGAAGATGATGAGAACAGCTGCAACAAGACCTAATAGATTGTGGTCATAGCCAAAGTAATCTTTTAAGAAAGCATCAACTGTTTTGGTCTCTCCAAATGATAATATTTCTTTGTGAATGTCACCATATTGCGAAGTCAACATGCCATTGAGTGCCCATGAGGTTGGAGATAAATAATACATCCATATCCACCAATTTGGAATTTGCTGCAAAAACAAGAACTCCAATGAGTTTGTTTTCATGCTCCTAACAAATAAGAACTGCAATACCCTAGATAATCATACATTAACAAAGTATGAGAAAAACGTTAGGCATGATAAACATCTCACTTTGCTTAATCTGGTTAAGTAGCATTCCTAAATTGTCAAAACGCATTTTGGATTGTAAGCCCAAAAGCAAAACTATAAACTGTGATGTACTATATATCCAAAATTAATAATATTTTAACAATGGATCAGGTTATTATACCAATATGTTACAAAAACATATTAAAGTCAAGGTTTTTATGTTTGAAGAAGATATAATTTCCCCTAGAAGTCAATTCTACTCAAGGAAACAGTCATAATAACATCATAATTTAATTAGCTTACTGGTCTTGGTATGATGAAGCCAGAGAAGAGATTCAGCACTGTGTAGGCAGATGAAGTCAAGATAGAAGCCAATTGAATGTTTGGTGTCAAAGACGCCAGCAGCATTCCCAGGTAGGTGAAGCATAACAGTGAACAGAACATGCCATAGAATAACCAAAATATCTTGTACACTGACAAGGAGTAGCCCATCATAGGATACGTTATGATGACATATGTAACTGCTTGAATGAACAGGTATGGCACTTCAACTAGCACCTGCAATATTAAATCCTCTGAGTCACTGAATATGAAGAGTTATATAGCCCTGATAATATGTTTGCAAAGTATTTGGAACCTGTGCAGATGAATAGGCCCATGAGGAGTACATTCCGGCAAATCTTTCCCGGTATAGAACTGTCCTTTCAGTTGCAACAAATGGTACAACTGATGAGCAATTGTTTATGCCAAAAAATATTACTGTGGCATACATTGAACCAAGTATGTTTAATAGATCTTGTAGGTTATCTCTGTCAAAAGAAGAAACAGCTTAATGAAAATTTTTGTGCAAGGTTAACTACATACTGAAAATTACATGACAAAAATGCCTATTGCTAGCAATTAAAAGTTTTATGACTTTTGTTTCCAAGGTATATGCCAACATCAATAAGATTGAATTGACTTACATTTTCTTTCCTTTTTTCCAAAACAGTATGCCATTTAGCAGAGATAAAACAGTTACAAAAAAGATACGTGTCAAGTTATAGGAAGGACTTCTCCAGTAAGACAAATTCAGTTTCCAATAACATGCTTTGAGCTGCTCCCAACTATTCTGTGGAAAACGTGAAGGAAAATGCAAGTCCTTTGAACCAGGAGATGGTGAACTCAACCTCTTCACCAACTCTTTGTTCTCCCTGCATTCAGAAGAGCAGGAGAGTCATTTACAAGCTAAATTTTAATGACTTCTGTAAGAAATATCATTTACAAATCTATACTATATTGTCTTAATTTGTATTGGTCAATCGCTTATGAGTCATGAATCATAATTCATGATGAATTTTGCCAAAAATGGTGCACTGATTTACAGAAACAAGTGCTCATAAACAACCCATAATTTGTACTCACTGATATAAGGTGGACTCATAATAAATTTGTGCAAAATCAACTTGAAGTTCAGCCTCCAGAGAGTTAGAAGTAACCTCTAACATCCATGTTGCTGGATTGTAGTTGTCCTTAATCTTGGGTAACCCGTGGATATTCTATTAAAAGAATGACAAGAAAATGGAATCAGGATCAATGATTGTTGTTTGGAGGGACCAGAAATTACTATGTTAAATATACAAAGATGGAAAAATTGTCCTGCAGTTGTAAAACTTGTAGAAGAAACTTACCTCAAAGTACTCAATAACCTTACTTGAGTGCAGACCCAGTGGCCCGGAATAGATGACTCGTCCTCCAGATTTCATTAAAACCAACTGCAGTGAGCTCAAGATGACTTAGAATTGTGAGATAGATATATAGGTTGGAGCACACAACAGAGGTAGCCAAATAGAATGTGTAAAGTGAAAGTAAGTTGTAATCTTAATTACATCATCAAATGCCTCAAAGATGTCTATGCTTGGTTGGTGGATGGTGCAAACAACTGTTCTTCCTGTTTCAACAACATTCTTCACTGCTCTCATAACAATTGCAGCTGCCCGTGCATCTAAACCTGAAGTAGGTTCATCCATGAATATGATGGAAGGGTTTGCAACAAGCTCAACAGCTATAGTCAGCCGCTTTCGTTGCTCAGTTGATAAGCCGCTAACTCCTGGCAAGCCTACCAGTGAATCTTTGATCTCATCAAGCTCAATAGTTTCAAGGACCTCATTTACAAATGCCTGGGGGAAAAGTCAAAAGAAAATATTTCAGTGCAACTCATTCTCAATAATCAATCCGAGACCAATACTAAATAAGCACCAGAAGGATATCTGTTAGGATTGAGACACTTGTCATCAATCCAGTGATCCATTTTTATTATAAATGTAATTGTTAGATTTAAAAAATGGGAAGAGAAGAAAAATATTAGGGTTTGGGGTTGAGGGCAGCCACCTTTGGCTGATTTAGGGAGGTCTCCGGCGCCTCGAATGGCCGGAAAAGGGGAGGTCTCCGGCGCCTCGAATGGCCGGAAAATGGGAGGTTCCGAATTCCTCGAACTATTCGGTTTATTTTGTAATATTTTTAGTAATGAAATATTTTAGTTATTATGTGTTTTGTGTTTTGATTTTGTGTTTTGATTGAATAAATGCTGGGTTCCTAACTAATGGTATCAGAGCGCGTTCGATCCAGCGGAGAAAATAGATGGTCGGAAAAGTAAAAAGTCGCCGGAAAATATTTACGGAGGAGGCTGTGAGTCGGTGACTACATGCTGGAAAAGTGTCAAAAAAAAAGAGAGAAGAAGAAGAAAATGAAGATAGAGGAAGAAGGAAGATGAAAAGGGAACGTCGGCAAGGTCTGAAAAAAAAAAAAAAAACATATTCAAACCAGAGAACGCAGAAGGAAGAAGAAAGAAGGACGAAGGAGATGGAGAAGAAAGAAGAAAGGAAAAAGACAAGGAGAAGAAAGAGAAAGGAGAGAGAAAAATAAAGAAAAAAAAATAAAAAAAAATAAAAAAAAGAGGGCTGGAGGGCAGTTGCGGTGGCTTGTTGGAATGAGAGATGTGATGTGGTGTGGCTGCTGGGAAAGAAAAAAAAGAGGAGATGGCAGAACTTTATTGGGAAGAGAAAAAGAAGATGTGGGGTGTTGGGATTGAAAAAAAAAAAAAAAAAAAAAAAAAAAAAAAAGGAGCAGAAACAGTGGTGTGGAGAAATATTTCAGTTTATTAAAATATAAAAAAAAAAAAAAAAAACAGAAAACTCATCTTGAGGACAAGATGATTTTGAAGGGGAGGGAAATGTTAGGATTGAGACACTTGTCATCAATCCAGTGATCCATTTTTATTATAAATGTAATTGTTAGATTTAAAAAATGGGAAGAGAAGAAAAATATTAGGGTTTGGGGTTGAGGGCAGCCACCTTTGGCTGATTTAGGGAGGTCTCCGGCGCCTCGAATGGCCGGAAAAGGGGAGGTCTCCGGCGCCTCGAATGGCCGGAAAATGGGAGGTTCCGAATTCCTCGAACTATTCGGTTTATTTTGTAATATTTTTAGTAATGAAATATTTTAGTTATTATGTGTTTTGTGTTTTGATTTTGTGTTTTGATTGAATAAATGCTGGGTTCCTAACAATATCATACAGTCTTAGTTTTTGAATCAACTTGAGGTAAAAGGCGCAGCCAAGCAGAATATATTACTGACTCTTCAACAGTAACTTGCGGAGAATGTATGTCATTTTGCTCACAATAACCAGATATTCTTGCAAAAGTATCTTGAATCTTTGGGTATCCACCAACTCTTATCTCTCCTTGAATAGTGCCACCAGTTTTCCTTCCAGAAAGAACATCCATAAGAGTTGTTTTTCCAGCTCCACTGACACCCATTAATGCTGTAAGAATACCAGGCCTGAATGCACCAGTAATATCAGAAAGCAGCTGGAGCTTTTTCTCCCCAAAACCTTGCCTTTTCATTTCCTAAGATAAAACAGCATCATAAGCTTTAAATATTCAGATTACTTGATAGTCAAAAGTAAAACTAGCTTTGGCATGATTACTTGAGGGACATCCACATAGTACTGCACATCCTGAAAAGTTAAAGTTAGAGGCTCAAAAGGTAGAACCATCTTTCCTGCAACATTCAATGGCAGATTCAGAAAACAAGAGAGGCATATATTATTATAAATATAATTTTAATTTAGTCATTAACCTGCTGAGATAAAACCTTTAGAATTATACAAATTATAGAATTAAAACTTGCTCACCCCTTTTAGGCCTGGCAACAGTTTTAAGAAGAGCATTACTGGATTTTCTATACATGTCTGAGCCACTGCTATCACCTTCTTTTTCTTGCAGTTCAGAGTACTTTTCGCACGAAATTATGGCACGGGATTTTCCTGGGGCTGAACATGTAACAATGTATCAGTTGGCACATGCAATGTAAAAATTCTCAAAAAAGAAGGAAAGAAAGCAATGGAAGATTCACATACGCTTCAAAAATGTTAAAGCCAAGGTAAAAATAAGATTGAAAAGCACCATGAATCCAATTAAAGCACCAACAGAGATCCAGTAAAAATTACTATCAAAGTTCAATCCATGGCTCTCCAATGTTTTCTGTCCTAAAGTTGTGTTTCCTGACATTATCTGTGAAATGAAAAAGCAATTCTGACATAATGAATAATTTATATTTTCATATGTTAATTTTAATCCTGCACGTGAATTGGTATGATTTGTCAAATACTATTACCTTTTCCCAACGAGGAGCCAGAAATTCATTTACTGTCATGCCTATCTCCCCATATGCCAAAGGACAAACCCAGAATCCCCATTCCAGCCAAAAAGGCATAGATGCTGAAACTCAAAAGGTAAATACTTGTTCAATTCTCAGATTAAAACTCACAGAAAAGAACACTGGAAAACCTATTGTAAATCTTACATCTTGGAATAACGAATCCTCCAAATAATAATAGCAACACTATACACACAGTACCGGTAGTCAAAGAAGTGACCATGGATTGGCAAATCGAGGCAATAGAGCGAAACATTGATATTGATGTTAGGTGCACAAGAAACAGTAGAAGGAACTGGCGGAAGAACCTGATAAACAAGAAAAGGAAAAAGTAGGTAGTGAGTGAAGTGCAAACAACAGCTTCCATGAAGAAGATCATATAGGTGCTCAGAAAGAGACAAATTTCTAGTCCTTGCGGAACCTAAAGAAAGAGCAGTAGCCAATGCAAAGCATCCTGTGGCCTAGATTGTGAATTTAGAAATCTTAGAACATCAATACCTATTCTTCTTCAGAAGCATTTCATTTTTCTCATCTTTGATCCAAGCATATTAAATTACCAAAATAGACGGATAGTGTCTTTAAACCTGGAACTATTTTGTCAACCACATCCCACATGGGAAACAGAGGCATTGGAACCAAATATATCATTGCTACCTTTGCTCTAACATTGCTCCATTTGCATTCCCAATTAAAGAAAAAAAAATCTTAAGACTCACCTTCCAACTTCAGGGCTGTAACCAATAACATAGTATGTTAGGGCAGTCCAAACAAAAGCTTCCAAAAATGAGAGTGGAGCTTTGAGGATACTAGTTGGAATCACATAAGCCCATGCAGGATAGAAACACAAATCTCTCTGTTTATAAAATACTGCAAGTCTTGAGACTGTCATGCTTAGCTCTGGAAATCCATCAACGAGGAGAATAACAAGGGCATAGAATAAAGATCCCATATAGTAATTTGCATCTGTGACACTAACAGCCATTTGAGTACGTAGGAATACAGTCATTGTTATTGAAGCTATGATGATTAGCTGTGAAGACAAAGATGCAAAATTGCTTCCAGATTAGATGGCACATATAAGTGAATCCATTGATAATAATAATATGGAATAATTTTAACACGGTAAGGTACCTGGGTGGATTTGAATATGTAAGTGAAAGAATTCCTCTTCATTAAAAGAAATTCTCTATTTGCACAAGCTTTAAGAAGTTCCCATTTGGTTAATGAGAACTTCTCAAAGGATACAGCATTCTTGTGTCTCCGAGACTTGATAAATGGCTTTGCAAGCTCCTCATCCAGCTTCAAGCCAATATGAGATTCCTTAAACTTGTTGACAAATTGTTCAATGGAAACATAATTATAGGGCTGCTCTTTGTGGTACCAATACTGGGCTTGATCTTTCCTTGAGAGAACCTGGAGTAACATAAATTAGCCAAAAGATCCATTTTATTAAATACAAAAGGGGCATCTATCAATCTTGTAAATCTACCTCTTGAAGGAAGTCAGCAACTCCTTTCCTCTCTGGGCACCTGAAGCCACAGTCCTCAAAGAACTTGCAAACGTAAGTGCGTGGCCCATGATATGCAATCCTTCCTTCCGCCATCAGAATTATGTCATCAAAGAGATCAAAAGTTTCTGGTGCTGGCTGAAGAAGTGAAATCAATGCAGTGGCATTAGTAATATGCACCAAATGCTTTAGGAAGGAGACTATTTGAAAAGTGGTGGAACTGTCTAAGCCATTTGATATTTCATCCATGAAAAGAGCTCTTGTTGGCCCCACAATTAACTCTCCTATAAAACAGCACCAGAAGAAAAATCTTAGAATAACATTGATTGTCTTTTCAAATAAAAAGCTAAATCTTCATGTTTCTATAATATATAGCATAAGAAAACTACCTGTAGTCAGCCTTTTCTTTTGACCGCCAGAGACACCTCTTCTCATTGCATCTCCAACCAGTGTGTCAGCACATATATCAAGTCCCAGAATCTGAAAGAAAAAGCACAAAAAATATTATCAAGCAAATATGTATGTCTCAGTAAGTTATAAAGAAAAGCAGAATTATTCTAGCTAAAATACCTTTAAAATGTAGTCTGTTTGCAGGGTACTTTCAAGTCCTTCGACTGATATTGCCTGTAATAACAATATCAGTTTCAGTTACCAACAGGATCCAGTGCACTGCATGGAAGGTTCTAATGTACAGAAGAAAGAAAGAGAAAAAAAGAAAAAAAACCTGCAATAGTACTATCTTTTATTGGTACAATTATTCAACAGTCATGACCTCAAATATGGCTAATTAGCTGAACAAGAATGATCCGACTGAAGAAAATCTGAGTTGTCTAAAAAACTTGAAGTATATATTTATTTATAAACCAGCATTTTAAATCGTTCTGTGTGAGAAATATATATTGTCAATAAAGCATTGCAAGGCAGAAGAAAAACTTACATGATTTTCTGTAATCTAAATCAATTCATTTCACTTGGTCACTAATCTCAACTATAAGCAAGACTCTTTGAACATAGTCTTCACATTGTACTCATAAATACAAAACTTCACAAGTTTTACATGGCATAACTATATTGGGTCCAACATTTAAGAAATCAAGTGAAGATTCTAAGTTAAAGAATCAGGAGTTATAAGTGTACCTTCATGTAAGCATCTACATCAGGATCCGGTACAATCCCTGCCTCTTTCTCTCTTCTACTAACTTCCATCACGATCTCTTCATATATTGAAAAAGTTAGTCAGTCAATTGTTGATAAGCTTGATATGACAAGAACATGACATCTAAATCATCATTTCAGCACCCGCTTATGTTTACCGGTTCGATGTCCTGTACCCTGACAACGTGCAGAAAAATCAGTAGTTTCCCTTACTGTCATCTCTGGAATATGCAGATCATGTTGGCTTATATAAGCTGATGTTTTCTGAGGAACAAACTCTTCTAGTTTGTAACCATTGTAGGACACTTCCCCTGAAACCTGCTACGAAAGACAAGGACATAAACAATTAAACCACAGGTGAGAACTGAATCTGAGATTATATATGTATATATATTATATTTACATTATACGTAAAGACTGAAGTAACAATAGGAAGAGTAATGTAACCTGGAGAGAATGAATTAGTTTTCCAGAGAGAGCTGACAATAATGTGGTTTTCCCACATCCTGGAGGACCAAGCAATAATGTCATCCTGCAATGAAAACAAGCCAAAGTTCACAAACATATCCTCAAATTGCTAAGTTATTGCTTCCAATCCTTGTGCACCCCTCCAAAACTTAACAAGTGAAAATCCGATCCTTTCCTCAACCCCGTGCCACAATTAACAAGGACCACTAGCCACTTAATACTCAAAAAAAAAAAAATCATTGATTAATAGAGAAATCAAAGTTTGAAATATATTGTAAATGATATGGAGCATAATCAAGTGCTTGAAGCAGTACTTAGAAAAAGAAGAACGATTGTAGAAATTTAGGACAAATTACGTTGTAAAATTCAATATTGGTTTTGAAGACTGGAAGGTGAGAAGACAAAAACCTCATTGGTAGTTATATATGTGTAACGGTTAATTAAAACTTAATAAAAGTCTTGGAATCTCAAGAGTGTACCTCCCAGGCTTGATGATGCCACTGATATCTTTTAAGATTCTCAGGTTTGCTTCTTGTTTTGAACCCAACAGATTAGAAATTCCCTGTCACAAACACAAAAATCAAGCAAATTATCTACACGATCACTGCTAAAAAGAAGCAACATCAAAAAGACATTTTGCTTTCAGGATCCTCTGTATAAGAACCCACAAGATCACTAGACATGCAGGTTCCATCTTAAGGACCGTGAAGCCCATTCTAGAAATGATCCTCTATTGCTAAATCAAAGGCGAGAAGGAAATGTTAGCGAATACAAGGATACATACATGAACCATGCTCTTGGTGGCGTTCCAAAGAGTGGGGAGAGGCTTGCCATGAACGACTTCGTACTCTGCCTCTACACTAAGATTCTTATATCTCACTTCCACAGTGGGCAGTTGTACCCCCACTCTACAAAACATAATTAATAACAAATCAATTTAACAACTCAAATACTCAACCATCCATTCAAATTTGGGAAAAAAAAAAAAAAAAACTAAATGTATTCACACACATATGCTATATAGCTAGAACATGTATTCCCAGTTAAGCTAAAATGGCAGTATGCATGTATGCATTTCAGAAATGAAATAAAGGGAAATAAAATAATGAAGGTTACTTGTCAATTCTGTTTCGAATTCTGTGCAACAATCGAAGGTTATCTTTTTCAATATGTTTGATGAGCTTGTCAATGAACATATGGCGCTCCTGGGGTCCGAGTTTGGTAAGATTAACAACACGTTTCCCGGCGACATCTCCCTCTTTTTCATCAAACAAAGCCGTGTTAATACGTTCAAAAGTTGGTAATCTCTGAAGAGCAGCCCATTGCTTCTTGTATTCACCACCCTCATCATCTTCATCATCATCACGAGCATAGTTGGCATCAGTATTACTTCGAAAACTCGAAGTGTAACTTCTAAATGAGGACCTTAAGCTTCTTCCCATCTCCGCTAACTCAATTCTGAGACACTCTATTTCATCAGGACCTGCAAGCTGAGCCATTATTGTTGTTGCATAAACTGAGGGGCTTAAGAGAGAAGAAGAACAAGTGTAAGTTGAGTCACTGCATGTGTAAGAACATGAATAAATATATATATATATATATATATATATATATATATATATATATATATATTTTTTTTTTTTTTTTTTAATGTAAGTGGGTGAGACAAGCCTTGGCGTCATCCAAGTAATGGCATGTAAATTGCTGTCCAAATGGTTGTTTACACGCCTAATATTTCAAGTGGAGATGAAATATTATTCTTCTGTTATTACATTACATTACAAGTTTGGTTTTATTCCTTTCACATTGCTTTATCAGCTCATATAAGAAACGAAGGAATATCATCCATTTAAACGCTAGAGTTGCAAGGTTCATTCAGTTGAGCTGAAGTAAGAATTATCTTGACTGGACTGTTGGATAAAGTATGAAATATTTTCGTGGGATGAAGTTGGGGTGGACTTTGCCTCTTCCCGTTAGAACAATAAAATAATGAAGATCACCTTACACCAGCAACGAATTGTGCAAACCCTCAGGAAACTGCACAATTTTAGGCCATAACCATTCATTGATTCACTTGGTCTCATCACCCATGACAGGTATAACTAAATGTCTAAATCGACAAAATGATTTGAGTAGCATAAGATATTTTGTTGAAGTTTATGACTGATTTATAAGTAACAACATACATAACAAATATGCTAAAAATTCCTATCCAGGTTCTGACGCATGTAACATTTCTTGGGATTTCAATAGAATTCTTCTCCAGGTTTGCTGCTTCAAATTATAATGCATCTGACTATGCAAGAGACATGAGAATCCAAAGCTTTTCAAATTTGTCAAATGGCTGCAAATTGCAAACCTATACAGGCACAACCTTTTAGCGTAGTTAGATTTTCTTAAGAGAAAGGCAAGCCAAACAAGACTCTGAATCAGAACTCTGTGGGCTCAACATCTAACATACCACAATAGATTGGATGTGCCAAGTACATAAGGTCCTCAGAGTAGCAAGAAAGAAAGAAAGAAATGTGATGTTGACAATCTTGAATTTCACATTCCAGAGAGAAAAATAACAAAAAATCTCTTCGAGTTTACAAAGGCGCATGCATCAAACCTGTTGCTACAT
This sequence comes from Mangifera indica, assembly GCF_011075055.1. NCBI lineage: Eukaryota > Viridiplantae > Streptophyta > Magnoliopsida > Sapindales > Anacardiaceae > Mangifera > Mangifera indica. Next base: position 20,392,650 of record NC_058143.1, read on the forward strand.
CGAGTATGTACACAATTAAGGTAGCCAAATAGTTTTCTGAGGAACAATGAAGACATCCATGGGCCGTTACAGCAGTGTTGCACCAGACATGCGGGTAGAGAAGGTGTGGTTGCAGTCCTTTCTTAAAGAAAAAGCTTTAATTATGCGCTCAATCAGTGATTCTGCTGATATAGCCTAGTCTGTCACACATGAAACTTGGACATTCATAGAACTCTAGCTGCCTAAGGTTCTCAATCAGAAATCAACCATTTCAGTAGCTTGATCGTTTTTAGGAGCCTCGGCAAGCATCCTCAATCTCTCCTGTCCTAGATCATATACCTTGTCATTCATACCTACTTTTGCATATGCCTCCATCATGATACCAAAAGTTCTAGAATCTGGTTGAGTTTGCTTCACTTTCATCCGCTTAAAAACTCTCTCCATCTCCATCAAATCCTCAGCCTTTGCACATGCAGATATGACCGCATTAAAAAATGATGTATCCTCGGGTATCTCAAACTTTGCAGCCAACCTAACACTGCTAATAACCTTATGGAAGAGACCTGCATTAGCATATCCATTAATAAGACAACAAAACGTCTTGGCATCTGTTCTCATACCCTCCACACGCATCTGTTCAAATGTGTACTCCATGTGTTTTGCATCCCCTACATCTGCAAAAGCCTCAATCACATTGTTATAAGTTGAAGTTGTCCATGGAAACTGAAGCTTACGCATGTATTCCATCACAGATGACATTTTGTCATACATCCGTTTCTTACCGTAAGCACCAATCAAGATGTTAAAGGTCCTTGTTTCAGGCTCAATACCAAAATTACGAAACTTTTCATACCAACGCTCCATCATATCAACCTGACCCTTGTTAGCAAACACGCTAATAACAGTATTCATTGTCCAAACATCAGGTTTGCATGTGGTGCTCTCCAACATGCCTGACAACACTGTCTCCATTTGTTCGTATTTTCCTGCCTTACCATATCCACTTAATACAATGTTTTGGGTGACCGTGTTTGGAGTTATCCCTCTTGCATTCATATCTTCATACAAAGTCTCAACTAATTCAAAACGCAAAGGATCAACACAAGCCTTAATTAAAGTACTATAGGTAAAAATATCCGGCTGACATTTAGGAAGAGTTTTCATTTGGTTAAGAACAGAGAAAGCCTCATCAATAAGATTATTTCGACAATAAGCTGCAAGCAAGGCAGTGTAAAGTGCAGATGTGGGTTCAATTCCTTCTTCCACCATTTCATCAAAAAGCTGATGAGCACGCTGGGGCTGCCCAGTTCTTCCAAGAAGAACGAGGAGTTTCATATAAGTGCCCTCTTTTGGCTCATAAAAGGGTTGTTCTTTAAGCATCTCAAACACCTAAACAACATCCAAATTTAGCCATCATTATATATTACACAACAAGCAATTGTATCAAAAATACCCCGTTGTTCATTATTGAATAAGCAATTATAAAAAACATTTTTTTTTTAATATTATAAAAAAAATTACCCAATTGTTCATTTTTCAACACTACAACAGTAAACCTTTAATTCTAATTTCCAAGCCTCATATTTTTAAAGCATTATTATTCACAAAATGATGCAAAGATTAAAGAAATTTACCTCAAGGGCTTGAAGCCACTGCTTCTTGAGAATATGATCAGATAAGGTTTCAGTGACAGTGTTGACCCATGCCTTAGCTTTGGCCTTGCGGTCAAGTTTCTTTTTAACATTTTTAATGGGTGTTTTCTTTGAGCGATAGCCAGGTATTTCAGTCACGGAAACGCCAGGGTATTCTCCTTCTTTCCAGAGTCTCTTTCTAGGAGAAGAATCTACTTTGGCGGTTTGTGCAGGGGATGCAGACTGAATAACCAACTTGAAGTACGAAGACTTGGTTTTGCTGGACTTGGCATTGTGCTGAGTGTGAGAAAGAGGAGAAGAGGAAAGTAGTGAAGAAGAGAATGAGAGAGATATCGATGCCATGCCCATCTCCACCAAACGATTAACTCTCGAGGACTGAAAAAACTGAAGGAACCCCTCATTGGGGTATTGGGGTTTTGTTACGATACAGGATTGGTAAGGTTACTGTCATGAATTTTTTTAAATTTAAATTTAAATTTTGTTTGTAAATCGTTACAATGTGATACCAGCAGTACCCCTGATGCAATACATATAATAATTTTGGTTTAAATTTAAGATTTTTGAGTATAACAGGAAGAGAAAATTTTGATAAAAATTGTAAAAGAGTTGAAGATGAGAACAAAAATAAAAAATATCTCTATAATTAAAGATGAAAATATATTTGTTTTGTCTTTGTTTTCACATTTTCATTTAAAATATTAATCTATCATTATAGTTTTAGAGTATTTATATTTTTATTATATATATTAAAGTGGTTAATATATAATATTTAAAATAATAAATTAATTTTAATTTTATTATTTAATATATTTATATTATATTTTAAAAAAATACGAAAAAAAAAATCTTTACTCACAGAGACGAGGACAAGAATTTTTGTTTAAAGTCCCTATAATATAAATAGAAATTGATATATTTTGCAGAAACAAAAACAAGAATTGGGTTCTCCTCCTCACCCATTTTCATTGTCATCCCCATACATACATACATACTGAGGTTTGCACGACCCGTGTCAGTGGAAAGGCCAGCGAGCTAATTCGGTGTGACACACAAAAATTAAAAGCAATTAAAAAATAAAAAAATTATATTTTTGTGAATCACCCTGCAAAAAACACTCACGTTGATAAACCCACCAATCTGCAGGCCATGAGGTTCGATGGGTCGGTATGACCTGTGGCAAGCGGGCCTTGTTATTTTCATCCTGGCATGGCATGAGCCTACCCACTTCCACCTCCTAGAGCTCACATCTTTAGGTTGCATTTGTATCATGTTATTTTGGATTAAAAAATTCTGAATTCAAATTCAGTTTGAATTAAAATGATATCAAAAGCTCAAACCCGAATTATGATGAGATTGACATGAAAAAACCTGAATTTACCTGATAAAAAAAAGAAGATTATATCATATCGAAACATAACCTATTTTATTTGAATTAATCGAACTTAAGTCAAATTATTGAATTAAAACATCAATTCGAGTTTAGTTTATTTAAGCTTTGTGTGTGTGTGTGTTTAACTAGTCGAACTTAAGTCAAATTGTTGAATTAGAACATCAATTCGAGTCTAGTTTGCTTGAGCTAGATGATGGTTTCGAATCAAGTCCACCCGCCTCAAATCAGCCCCTACTTGAAACTAAATCTAACAACATGCTTCAACTTCCAAGTAGAAGCTGCAGTGACATCTCAATCACTCTTATGCTTCAAAGTTATCCTAATTAGTAGGCTCCAATGTCTAATAAATTGGATAGACAACACAACTATGTAGCTGAACTTCTCCCATCTATAAAATTAAACATATACAACATTATTTTTCACCTGAGATCTAAATCCATAAAAATCAACAGGACTTGGACATTCTTCTTTATGTATAAATGGAAAGATAACGTGGGGAAGAAAAAGAAGTCCTGCCTCATGTCTCGGTGAACTAATTAGTACAATTAACTTAGCTAAACCCCATACTTAGAGTAGTTTCCGCCTGGTGTCTCTGGGAACTAATTAGTATAACTAACTTAGCTCGAGCCATACTTGAGCATTTCCCATCTGAAGGGCTGGAAAACATACAGTACTTCGGGTGAGCTCTTGAAGAGCAGTGCCACGCAGACACAGACAGCTGCAATGGCCACCATTGAGAGCATTGCAGGCCTGTATACCAGTGTTGTTCTGGCATTTCCATAAGCAAGCTTCTGTTCACAGAATTTGCAATGTTGCGGCTTCACTTTTGTTGCAATCTTTTCGGTCTGGAAGCTAACAACCTTGGACAATTTAAGCCCATCTGATGGTTTCTGCTTGGAGGTGCAGTCCAAATGGTCACCAGGTATATCTAGGATGACATGCCGACTTTCTGCAGATTTCTTGTTGATTTTCCTTTGGACTAGATTAATATACGAGTACTGGCCTCTCACACATGCATAATCATTTGGTGTCTTACCATTACTGTCACGGGAACTCTTCCAAGCCTTTATTCCCACCTGAACATGGCAACTCATATCAGCACCATCCAAGAAGCACAAGGAAATATACCATTATTAGAAGAAACCATGTATAACAGCAGGATACAATAACAAACAAGAGCAGCATAAACATGAAATCATCTGTTGCTTTAAGAATTAATGACTTGCTTAGACTTCCACTTAAATCAAATCAGAATTGGATTTGGATGTAAAATTTCAAGCAAATTCTTTAGTGTCATAAACTAAAAAGGGATGAAAAGCTACCAGTCCAGGATCATTAGTTAAGGCATCCAACACACTTTCGGCACCATCCCTACAAGCTGCTACATGAAGTGGAGTCAATCCAGCTGGCCCAGCAATATCAGGTTTAAATAAGAAACTGACGTGGCCTCCACCAACTTGTTGCTTCTCCTGAGATCCTGGTCTATCCAATACTTTACCTGGGGCATAATTTAACAATAGTTCCACCATTGGCCGGCAATTTCTTTGCACAGCTTTGTGAAGGAGACCCATATCTAATAATGCAATCTCAATGGAATTATGATCTCCTCTGTGAACAATTCCATCAAAATAAATGCCCAAGAGTTTCTTCACTACGGCACACCAATCACGTTCCATTGAGAATTCCATAAGCCACCTGAACCGTTTGAAAGGGAAGAGATCTGAGTTGGGATCCATGTCACCCAGCCTAAACTTCAGACGGGTTCTATGAAGAAGCCAGCCCATTTCATCTAAAAAGTTATGCGCTTGATTCTTGATCTCAATAATCTCCATCTTTTTTTGGAAGTCATCCTCAATCTCGGCAGCTTCGATTGCACCCTCAAGCATACAAATCTCAGAACACACTTCTTGCTCAGCAACTATGAATGGAAAGCTGCTACTGCTCAGACCATGGTCTTCAACCTGATACGAGAAATGACCCAAACCTTACATTAATAGAAAATACACATGTATACACTAGAGCAATAGGAAATAATTAGTTCTTGTACCAAATTCTTGCAGCCTCTTCTATAGCCTCAGTCAATTTTCTTCTCAGAATTTGGTTATGAAACTAACAAAATATTTTTTAAAGAAAGGATTGATGTTTTCTTTTTAAAAAGATATGAAAGTGTGTGATGAATAAGGAGTGCGTATCTAATCCCAAATGAGCTGCCAACAGCAGGAACTCAATAACCGTCTAGAAGTTCTAAAATGACCTGAAGTTTACTTGAAGGAGGATGAAGGGATAAATAGGAGAGGGATCAGGGATATTCACAGGACTGTAATAGCTACAGTGAGTAATCTACTGGATCAGAATCAATTTCTTGTTTGACAATCCGAATGTAGTATCTATCAACTATAGGGATCAAAAGTCATAACCCAAAAAACAGATCACTAGGGATATAGTTAAACACTCCTATTCTTCTTAACTCAGGACTGCACCCCGAAAAATTCATAACATGACTAAACCAAGTTCGCTTCATATAATACCAAGCAATAGAACATAATAAAAACAACAGAGGATATCCAAACCTCAATGAATCCTCTTCCATAAACATTTGGTAAAGAGCATTGGAAACTCAGGCATTGTAGCTCATCATGTTCATTAATAGTATGAGCACCATCCATCAAGTCATTACAAGTTCCCTGTAACAGATACTCTCCTTCTAGAGCACAGAGTAATCTGATATAAAAATAATAATAAAGTAAGATTTATCACTTGCAGTAAATCTTACCAAAAAAATTTATTAGATCAGTAAAAAGAGAAACAAAAATGTGAGAATCGAGACTATTTCTCCCTACTCTTCTGTCTACCATGGAAGAGTATTTAGTAAAGATGCATGCAAAGAAGACGAAAATGACCTTGTTGTGGTCCGGAAAAGATTGAAGCCTTTAACTGTAAATTTAGCTCTCTCAGACACTGGCACTGCAATTGGCTTAATGCTTAAGATCCTGCAATTTTTATGGCTTTTTACAGGTAAGGAAGTGTCCAAAATGACCTGGCCTGCATCACAGACACAATATGTCACAACGGTTTCTTCTAATTACAATGCCACTACAGAACTCAGAAATTCACTGGCCACAAGAAGAAGGTGGGCTTCTGATAAGTCTCTTTCATTCTAACAAACTACACATACAAAAGCATACTTGTTCACACAATGAGACAGAGAGAGAACCATTATATATAAATGCCACAGAGTGTTGCACCCTAGCATACAACCATCCTGTTTTCCAGAATGAGTCATCAGAACCATCAAGAAGCTTCCTTAAACTGGAGCCCAAATCACAGCATAACTGTATCAACAAAGTGATTACCAAGATTAGTAGTTCCAACCTAAATGGTGATCAAGAGCTAAATTAACCCCAAAAAAAATATTTAAAAATTCTTGGAAACAACTTAGGAACATACCTCGTCCCACATGGGTTTACCCGAACGAAGGTATATCGTTAGTATAATACAGCCAGGTCTTATATAGCTTTCAATGTCTGTAGGACTGTGGGATAACCAATCAAGGATCTGGAAAATTGAAGTTTTTTCATCAAATTTATCATCTACAAGGGGAACTACAAAATAGAGTTCTGCAACTAAACAGGATCCAGAAAATACCTGTCTTCGCATCTCAATAGGGAAATCATTAGGGTCCTTCCCAAAGAGCTTAAAAACAATCCGGTCAGTTCGACTCTGAAAATTGGTAAGAGATATTGTTAAGAGAAACAATCATTCAAAGATATGTAGCAATTACATACTCGACTAAAGCATGCCTTAATCATTACTGGCTCATCCAGTGTACAAGACATCAAGACCAAATCAATGCCCAATTCATAGACGAAGAATATCAAGGAATAATGTTGACAGCCCTATACGTGCAAGGAGAAATTTGAGCTCTAAGCTTACTGTCACAGTTATACCTGAGCCTCTACACTGGAGGTAGATGGTGACTGGCTCGAAGTTGAATCAGAATTTGCAGTTGTATGTGGTGGACTTGACTTGTTAGAGTCTGGCCGCACCCATACAGGGCAGTAAAGAGAACCAGTTCCAGGATTTACAGGAGCATGAAACTTCTCTAGATTCTCTCCATTTTCTTGAGAATCATCGTAAACATGGTTCAAATCAAAGTTATTAATCTTGCTTCTCCCAAAAGTAGCCTCTGGCTCAATTGCTTTAGTTGAATAGTTGCCTCTTGAAGGAAAAATCATTGTGGACTGGGAACCTGACAGCACTGGTACACTTCCAACCTGAGCGTCATTGGTATGTATTCTATTCTGCACCAAATTAGAAGCATGTACAGCCCCACATTGGACCACAGATCTCATGGAGTCTGAGAATCCAGCACAATTATCTATCTTACATGATAAAGTAGAAGGTCTAGGTTCAGGACCGGTTGACACCACATCCAGCACCTTACCAACATTCCCAGAAGACGTCCCAGCATTTGGCGTACATTGAGATCCTTGCAGCAACCCAGAGATGTTCTTTACATCATTTGTACCAACTAGACTAGCCAGGTTCCTCAACAGATGACAAAGCAGATCCTGATCCTTTGTTTGATCAGAGTTATTTGCTGCAATTTAATATAGAAAAATCTAAGAAGTCAAATAATGTATGCTAAAAGTGAGACCTAAAAGGAGATTAAGACAGGAGCACATTAAACAAATACTTTAGTTACAACAATATAGGATGTATGACAATCACTAAGATGAATCAGCATTCAAAATTTCCAGATAATATGATGAAGATGTCTCTATAAATTGAGTGAAGGAATTGTGCAAAAAATAAAAAAATTGACAATCGAGCAACAAGAAGGTAAGCTAACCAAAGATAACCATTATTGATGGAGGAAGAACAACAAAATGAGCCATCAACATCAAGGGTGAAATAGTCCAGACCATTCATAACACTAGGTCATCTTCCATGCGATGCCTTAAGCAAAGGGAAGATACTACGCTGACAGGACACAACAATATGCAATGTAACTCCGAAAATTTATCCTTTGACTGTCTATCACTTGGCCAAGTGTCCACTTCAACTGAATTAAATTCCTTAAACATCCAAGACTTACATAACTAAGTTGACTCTTGAAAATCTTTTATAACCCAAACTAGCATTTCCATGACTTAAGTTCTACTATTGTTGTTACATTAGTCAAAGGTAGAGTTTAGATTGTTTGAAGAAACACGACTATAGAAGACATCATTGTAAAATGAAAACATAAATTTCAGGTGAAGTTCTACATAGTACTTATACTTTTAAAGAACCAAAATTTCAGTCAAATTCCAATGAGAAAGTGTACCACTGTTTTGAACTCAGAAATAAAGTTGGAGATGCGAAAGACTGACCAACAAAGCGCCTAATTTTCATTAGTGAACTTTAAAATTCAAACAATTCAGCAATTTTCATCACAAGAAGAGCATGTGAACTGGTCGGTAAACCCAACAAACATTCATCAGTAAAACCTAGCCTTATGCATAATAGTTTTAAAATTATTATGATGTTATTTTCTTTAAGGTTAAGCTTCTAGAATTTAATAGTTACTTAACAACATTGGAGCAGAATTGTACAATTCCAATGATAACAGATTATCAGCTGATTATTCTTGCAGATATACTACACAGCCTATTTACACCATTATAGTAGTAAAGCTGAAAAGTAGACAAACTTCAGCAGTCATATACTTACAGTGCATATTTGAAAGAATTCTCAGTAGACTTATCAATAGATAACTACTACCCCTTTCATCATTCAGGGACCCTCCATTGACTCCATTATCAGGATGAGTTTTCCTCCTACGTTTGTTATGGCCAGCCAAACGCCGCCGACAACTTCTCTTACCTTCGTCAAACTCTTGAAGAGCATGGAACCTGCTCAAAAGTAAAACCAAGTTGCATCTATCTGGAATGACAATAAATTATTTTTCTACAACATAAAACTATGCCTAGGCAGGATTTACTCATATTCAAACAAAATTTTGTAAGGAATCAACACAACCAGTTTTTTCAATCTAACATCATAACTAGTAAAATGTATACGAGAAAGCAAATACTATATTGACCATCAAAATTATTGACAACATTTTTCTACTCTTTCCTTTATATTATTTTTTTCAAGCAAAGATACTCATACAAGCAATCCAAGTCCAACACACCTGCTACATTGCTGGCAGAACCTCTGCATAACATTCCCTACAAGTGCTTGAGTGGCCTTTGAATGCATATCACAAACCTTATGTCGCCGGTGGTAATCCTTGGCACCACTAAGATCAGCCTTACAATCCTCCACCTGACAAACAGCACGATTTAAAGTAGTCCCAACAATCTTCGTTTTCTTCCCACTCTTCACCTCCCCATCCATTATAGGGTAAACCTGCCCACCAAGCTTTAAATTAAGAGGCCCAGATCCATTATTGTTCAACTCTTCATCTTCAACAACCACAGCCCTCCTCCTCTTCTCCAATTCTCTGCTCCCCTTCTCATTTGCAACAATGTTATCCTCTGAACATGATGATGAACTATTTGACAACCCACCATTTGCTGGTACTTGAGGTCCAAGAGGAAATAACTGCCTACTTCTACAATCTGACGGTACAGGATTCAGTGGACTAGCAGTAAACAGATCTCCATCCCATTTCCAATCATTCAAATCCCACTCCAAGCTCTTTTTACCAACCGCTTTTACATCTGACACCACTGGACCATAGAAATGGACTTTTCCTCCAAATTTAGTCTCCATCAACCAAAATTCCACAAAACCCAGATAACTGAAACAACCAAAATCCAATGCAACCAACACCAGCACAGTAAACGAACAAGAATCAAATAAAAAACAAAGTTCAAACTTTTTCACAAACTAGCCGCTCAAATACACAGAAACGTCAGAGCCCAATCTAACTCCTAAATATCACCCTATCTATGTCCCCAATAGTCCAAAAACAACACACCAACACATCCATGGATCCAAACAAGAACTGCCCACATGCCCAAAACCACACAACTACCCACTAATCAACTAATCACCAAAAATCCCCAGCAACAAATTCACCAATAACTCCCATCACTTCGAGAAAGCATCAAAATTTACATCACGAAGCTATAGACAACAACTTTCAACTGAAATCTTATAAAGCGTACAACTTTATGCAAAATCACCAACAAACACAAAAATAATAATAATAATATTAAAGAAAAAAAGCGACTTGCCCAGAGATTATGAGTCTGTCAGCTGCGGGAGCTTTGAACCTGGGAGAACCGTAAAGATCACTGGACAGAACAGAGAAAAGTGAGGAAATTTAGGAAAAAGTTAGGAAGGAGAAGAGATAATTTGATATAAATGCCGTTTGAGTGGGGAGAGAGAGTAGGACACTTTTTTATTTATTTTATTGACGCAGCCTTTAGGAATCTAAGCCCCACACACCGTGTCTCTCGCTCTCACAATGTGAATGCTGAAATGGTGGTGGCCTATACGACGTGTTGACCTTTTATTGGTTACAATCCTTAACAGTTTGTCTGTTTTATTGGGTAAAAATGTTTTACCATGTCAGTCTGTATCTAAATTCTATCTGCTCAGAACAAATCACTTCACTTGACATACAGACGCATTAAAGCCGAGTTGGGTAAAGTAAAGTTGCAGAGAGACTGTCTAAGTTTTACCCTCGAATAGGTTGTTTCAAATTTCGATGTCACATAAGCTACTTTCTCTGTTGAGGTTGGTGAGGTGATTGCCTGAACCCGACTGCTTATTGGTGACAGACATGTGATTGGTGGGGTGAAAAAATGGGTAAAAATCCTAACTTGATGCATAAAGTCAAAAAATATTTCCTTTCCAAGGGGTTTTAAATAGTTTTTGAAAGTGTTGGGTCTCCTACCATGAGAGAGGCAAATGGACAAGTTGCCCATTCGAGTGGCGAATAAGATGGAGCACCCAAGCAAAATGACATAAGGTTTAAAATTTTTATTAATATCATACTTTTAATTTATTATGATTATGTGATTGATTATTAATATTGGATATGAATTTTTTTTTTTAAATATGATCATTTTAAAATTTAATTACATTAAAAAAATAACTCTTTACGGACAAAAAAAAATTAACTTTAAAAATAAAAAAATACATATAAGAGCAAATTGATTGAACAACTCAGTTAAACCCTTTCGTGTGGGCCATTTGCTAATGACTGCTATTAATTGTTTGATTAAGAGGGGTTGGTCTTGGCTATCACCTTTTAGAATTTTTGGTGTTGAACTTTGTGGGACAAGTTTTCTCTTCGTTGCATTCAATCTCGTTCGAGCATTATATTTATTATAGGAAGAAGAATTTACACAAGCTAAATTAACATACACTCTGTGAAAGTAAAGGAGATCGGCTTATGGATCTGATTCTTCATTTTTGACCAAAACCAGAGGCCACATTTCAAAGAGATTTATACTTACAAATTTATTAACTCAGCCATCAATCAAGCTGTCACCGAATCTTCTTAATTTCTTAGAATCGAATAAAATCATCACTGGAAAGAAGATTAAATCAAAAGGGTTGCTGTAATATCATGAATTTAATTAGTTACAGCAACAACTAACAAGCTGTTGGCGCAGAAATGGACCAAACCTGTTGCTTGTTTCATAATTTACTTGGTGAAAATGCACTGAAATTTGAGGGGTGGCTATCCATGCGATCAGGTGAATGTTCTTTTTAAACATGTGAAGTTGGTGAACCTGTTGCAGCAATCAAAACTTTTTTCCTTTTGAGAAATCCTTTCACCTCTAATTAAAAGTTATCTTTTTAAACTAAGTTGGATCGAGAGTTATATTTTCAATGTAGTTTGACCTCAACCAATTTCACTAAACAATTAAAACCTCATTTATAATCACCAATCCCACACCTAAATGAGTAAAAAGTTTGATTGTTTAAAAAAAAAAAAAAAAGAGAGAGAGAAGCATTAATCAGCATTAGCAATAAATTGTAGACAGTAACAAGAAAGAGTCAAAAAATGAGTTAAAATTTACCCACGTCCAGCTAAATCAAATGCAGGCAGACCCACAAGCTTTTACATCTCATTTACTCATTGCATTTAGCAGACAAAATGTGGGAACAACAACTTTGGTACCATTGCCAGTCAATGGGAGATATGTTTAATCTAAAGGATGTGCGAGACCTGGAACAATGCCAAAGCTCTCTTACATCAATCTAAACCATTGAATCACGATCCAATTAATTAGAAAGGTAACGTTACTCTAGTACTGTATAACCTCCATTACTATGCGTGTAGATGCCAAGAACTTCTTATCTGGACCCTACTCATTTCATATACGGTACAAATAACTCACTGGGGTCATGAAACATGGATGATTTTAAGCTTCCCAGGCTATCATATCACAATTTTATGTAGCTTTCACCTAAACCAAAAACGAAAGGCCAGAAATGTATATATATGTAATTGAAGGAATCGATAAAACTAGAAGATGTTCATGTAAAACCTGGGATTTAGATAACCCAAGTAAGCTTGTAAGTCACACACACACATATATATATATGCATTTACGTGGGGCTAAGGTGGACAGATGACAGAGAGAAGAAAACCAGCTGATGCCTTAACTATATACCTTATTTTGATGCGGTCCCTGACCAAATTGTTGGCAGGTCATGTGAGTGGTATAGAGGATGGAGCTTGTTGGGGAATATGGACCAAGTGTATTAAGAATAATGCCCCTCATCTCATCTCATCTCAACTTTTAAAGTTTCTCTCTTTCTTTTCCCTTCTTGTTCATGGTCCATTTATCACCTCTCCCAACATTGGTTGATCTCCAGTCCACTACTACTGCACATGGTGGAGATACAGTCAACTAAAATGCCCCACACAGTGCCAACAATCAAGTTTCTGCATGAAAATACATAAATCTGTCTGCTACAACACTTGGGCTTAGCGTTAAGATATTATAATTCTCTTTTTCCTAACTTTTTCATCCATGTCTACAAAAATTACCACAAGGAAGCAACCACGCATGAATAACTTATAATTGGAAACAGTTTCTTAATATATATAGTATATTATATATATCTAAATCAGAAAGCAAAAGACAATTATTATAATATTAATTACTTGTAATATGTTTCAAGGAGAAAGTCAAGGTTCATGTGTGCCCTTTTACATTTTCAACTTCTAGAAAATTTCAAGCACATATTTAAATGATAATGATGTTAATGAATTTAGAATTCCTTAAGTAAATTAACTTGGATTTTGAAATGTCATCTACCACTTAATATTGTATTGTCTCCCAGATTGACTTGAGGAGATATGTTCATGCTTCTTTTGCATCAAATCAAATCAAACAAAATTGAGTGTTGTTCAGCTCGAACTTCACTCATTTATACTTAGACAAAGTTGAAAAATTATAGGTTAAGCTCAAATTTAAGATAAAAATTGTTCACTTAAGTTTGGCTAAAAAAATTGTAATTAAACACGTCAACTTATATATTTATCAATTACTTATATAAAATTATAAAGAAATAATATAAAAGATTTTAAAGATTTATTAATATTTTATTTGAGTGGTGAACTCACAAACTTAACCCAAATAAGCAATAAGCAAAATCAAACTCAGTTTGTTTGTAGCCGAATCCAAATGGCATATGATTTGAAAACTGAGATCAAGATAAAAGAATAACAAGATAACATAAATAAGAATAAGAAACAATATTCTGAAATTGAGAATTTTCCAACGGAATGAATTCCCTCTGTCTCTATTCAACAAGAGAGACCTTTGCATAATTATTTATTTGCAGCATTGATTTAAGAATATTCACTACTGTGTTCAATTAGGAGTAGAATTAAGTCAACTCGATTCGAAGTAATATTTAATTTGATTTTACCTAAATTAGAGTTTATATTTAAGTTTAATAGTTCAATTTGAATTTGATTTGAATTTTTTTTTAACGTTATAATTTATTATATTGATGACATTATTTATCTCATTAATGATTTATGAAGATATCTCAAGCTAATTCAAACAATTTCAAAGTCAAAATGACTATTTAAGATTCAAATCAATCTCAAACCAATTCAGATTTAAGCTTAATTTGATTCGAATTTAACATTGTATTTAATTAATTTGTAGTTAAGAAAATAGTATGTCAGTCCCTCTATTGTTAAGAATGAACGTGTGTGAATATGTATTGGTCCCTTGAAAAAAGAAGTCAAGGGAATTGAAGAAGAAAGAATCAATATTATTATAGTAGTAGGTTAGGGCTTTAAGATATTTTTATTTGATGAGATATTTTCAAAGCAAATTGTGTCATTTTGTTGACAAAATTTGACAGCTATGAGGGAGAAAGAGATGCCATTTCTCCTCCTCCTCTCTTTTCCTTCAAAGTTCAAACCAATTTTTTGTTTTTTTTTATATTCTCTTTTCCCTTTTTAATATGAAAAAGCAATTATGAATGTGAACATGTAGTTTATAATAAAAGTAAGTTAAAAAGAAGCTTTATTATATACTAATCATTTTTCAATATTAAAAACCAATGTTTTATTAGACTTTTATTTGATCACATTTTAATATTTTAAAAATTAAAAAAAAAAAAAACAGTGAAATTTTAACTCATTTAATAGATTAAATATGAGAATTGGGGATACCTCTTCTAAAAGAGTAAAGATTGTATGTATGTATGTTGTATTATTGATTTTGGAGGACCATATTCATTATTGACTTGACTTGAAAGGTTGAAAATTTGAGCAATTTGGACCTTAAGTTATGGAAAGATTTGGAGGCGTTATCTATAGCTAGACTTGCACAAACAAAATATTATAGATTATTAGAAGCTATCTATTATTAGAGAAATGTCAATGACCAATTCAATTCAATTCAATTCAATCACGAGAAGGAAGGAGAAGAAATGCTTCTGCCCCCCTCCCCTTCACATTACTTGCCTAACCTCATACTTTACTTGATCTTAATGACATTTGTTAAGATATTATGGATAGGACATAATATTACTTATCTTTATTTATGGGTAAGGTTTGATTTGATCTAAGTTATTTGAGTTTGGATCAAATAAATAGAGTTCTCATTTATTTAAATATAATTCAAAATTAAATTATTTTTCAACTGAATTCAAATTTTAATTCATCAATTTCAAATTAATCTCAAATTAAATCTTATTCAAATTCAATTTAGATCCAATCTACTACCATTATTTGTGAGTGCACTAACCCAACTAAACTCAGGATTTTAACATTAGCTTCTGGGAATGGACCCCCAGGTCTCACCATAAGAAGTGGAGAACCCAATACGATGAAGCCATGTTGAAAAGCCCTTGATTGGTTAGCCTACCATTCAGCAGGTTGTTCATTGTAGTAGGCCTAGTGGGTTCTCAGAGAACCAGCTTGGATGTTTTCCAAATCCATTCCTCAGCTCAGCTCAGCCTGACTATATATATATATATATATATATATATATATATATATATGGGGTTGGTCATAATGGACAAACATACCAGCCCATTTTCACTGACCTAATATATTGGAATATTGAGTCTTTATAAATACAAAATAGTACTATTGACGGCAATATTTGTTGCTTGTGATGTGATATGGGTTAAATTTGATACAGTTATTTGAAGATCAGACCGAATAAGCTAAGCTAAGTATAAAACTTGTTTTACTTGTATACTAATTTTGAATATTTAATTAGATATCTAATATAATTTAATATTTTTTAATTATAAAATTATTAAATAACATTATGATATTTAATTAGGATTTAAAAATTAAATATACATAATTTTATTGTTTCATAAAATAATAAATTATATTGGAAAAGATTAAAACATTTGAATTTAAACTGATTTAAATTAAATAGTTTTCAAACCAAATTTAAGTTTTGGTTTGTCATTTCGGTTCGATCTTGACTTAAACAGTGTTTATTCAATTTGAATTCAACAGTACACATGATTATTGAGTTAAGAAGATGGACTTTGATTAAAATGAAGTAATCATATATAATAATTATTCCAACAACAACAAATCCAAGTGGGAAAAGTTCCCTGCCAGCCTGCCAGCTAAATCCAACTTAATGAAAAAAACACTATTTAGGATTAAAGTTGAGCAAGCAACGCCACTCCTCTCCTCCACCTATCCTGTAAGTGCCAACCAGCCAGCCAGTTTATTATATTCATAGAATTATTTTATTTTTAATCGAATGGGCCTACCTACCTTTGTTTTTTTTTTTTTTTAATTTCAATTGAAATTGAAATGGTTAAATTTATAAATTTTCTTATTGAATAGATAAAATTTTTATTTTTCTTATTGAAATGACTTAATTTTAAAATTCTTTTATTTAATAAACTAATTATATTTATCCAATACTTTTAATAAAAATTACTTAAATTTTATCATTTATATATAAAAATTTAATTTTTTAATAAAAAAATATATGATAGCATTATACCTTTAGTTGATAAATACTATGTACGTATCAAAATATTTCCCGTTAAATTTCATATCCAAAAACTCTTTTTAACCCTGTAAAAAGATTATTTATTTTATAAAATATCTTAACATGCCTTAATAAAAAAATATATTTAAAATTTTATATCAAATATCTTATTAGAAACATTCTTGATAGAGAATGGGTTGGATTTGAGCTATCTAATTCCACCTTAAATTTATATTCAATTCGAATTTAAGGGTTTTTTTTTGTCCATTTTATAATAATTTTTCTTTTCTCTTTATGTTATGATAACTTGTTAATTTTTTTTTTTCTCTTTATCCATTCAAAATTATAATTCAAATTTTAAATTAACCCTTACCTAAGTTCAATAATTTAACTATATTTTAATTCAAATAACATACAAAAGGAGGAGAGGAGAGGAGACCAAATTCTCCAAATACCTAAAAAAGGAATGGCGAAATTTCCGGGTTCTCTAACACAAAAAGTCAAATCATATTATCTAAGTTACCACACTTGCATGGAATCTTGCTATCTTGCGCTTCTCTTCTCTTGCCCATCTCATTTTGGCGCAGCTTAGCCGGCTTTAAAAACCTGTCATTCGTCAATTTCAATGTACTTTTTCTTTTCTTTACCAGTGCTAATGAAACTTATTTAGAACAAGAAAAATAATAAGCTTGAGTTGAAACAGTCAGATTTTATTGTAACAACTCTTGCACCATCAACATCAATCAAGTAAAGGTACGATTTTTCACTTTTATTCTTTCTTTGATCATGTTTTTTCGAAGTGGGTGTCTTTATTTTGTGGTTTTAATTAATGGGTTGTGTTTTTTTTTTTATTTTTTTATGATTTCATTATATATGGTTGCAGACAAATTTCTGAATGAAATTAAACATGGTTGGTGTTTATGACAGAAAATTTTGAAACTTCAGTGATCATTTGTTGTATTGATATTGGATTCATTTACTGGTATGACTATTTAGTTGATCATACAAATATTTATCACAAGATGCGGTGGAGTGTTGAGTTATACTGCTTTGCAATCCAAATGAAAGCTGAACCACCATGTGCATATAATATATGGTCCTTTATTAATCAAATGAAGAACTTGATAAAACACATGATACCAACAGAAGTTTTTGAATTGGATGATTCAAGCATCATGATCTTGCAATCTAGAGAGTGCTTGATTTAATTATTATGAGACTTAACTTTTTGCATTATGAACACAAAGTTGTAGAATTGATTTCTTTTTGACACTTGTCTTTGTTGTTTTGGAAATTTGTTTTGAGTGTCCGGAACTTGGAGGATTGAACAAATGTCTCTCTTACTTGATAGCACATATTTGAAATCTCTGTTACTGTTATTTGGTGTAATTATGTTTTAAGGATTCATTGCTCTAACCATGCAAGCTAAAAACAATCTCTTACTTCTGCAGGCCTTACTTTATTGGGGAGAAAGAATCATGAGCTGCTTTGGATGTTGTGCAGAAGATAATATTCATAAAATTTCTGAAAATGGACCATTTGCACCAAATAACTCAGCAAGTAATATGAAGTGCATATTCTCGTTTCTTATATATCTCCTCGTTGTTCCATCTGTTATGGCTTTATTTTCATTATTATGAATGTAATCTGATGCTTTTCATTTAGGTAATACTGGAGGTTATCATGTAAAAGAAGCTGTACCAAAGGAAACACAGGCAGTAAAGATTCAACCTATAGCTGTCCCAGCAATTCCAATAGATGAACTCAAGGATAAAACAGATAATTTTAGTACAGACTCATTAATTGGGGAGGGCTCATACGGAAGAGTGTATTTTGGTGTTCTGAGAAGTGGGCAGTCTGCAGCTATCAAGAAGTTAGATTCTAGTAAGCAACCAGACCAAGAATTTCTAGCACAGGTTTGGCTTTTTATTATGCATTATCTACAATTCTTTTAATGTGTTGCAATAAAAAAATTTTGTCAGATTTGATAGTTCATGCATAATTTATAGGTTTCCATGGTGTCAAGACTTAAACAAGAAAATGTTGTTGAGCTTGTTGGTTATTGCATTGATGGCCCTCTCCGTGTCCTTGTCTATGAGCATGCTTCTAAAGGATCTCTTCATGACATTCTTCATGGTAAGTGGTGTCATATCATTTCTAAGTTTTTCAACTCTTAGCCACCGATTCCAATATAGAACATTTTGTGGATTGACTTTATGAATCGTGTAAGGTCTAGCTGAGGGGTGATCATTTAGACGTGGGAATCCTGGTAATTCTTTGCATATCATAATTGGTTTAAGTTTAAAGCTTGGTAATTGATTGTTGTGGAAGCCTGGTGCTTTCAAACTAATTCGACAGATGAGTAGAGGAATGATATACAATTTCCAAAATAAAAAAAGCATCCTCAATCTTCCTATGCTAATGATTTTCCGTGAAAGTCTGCTTCAATACTGCCCTGACAATGTTTTACTTTTCTCATATCACAGTTCACAGACATTATTGCTTCTCCTTTCCAATGTTGTTTTCTATTTGCACCACCTGTTTTTCTTCTTATTGACTGGAAAACTTATCATCGGCACACTTGTGTACGATAACAGTAACATGATGTTTTCAGAGACCATGTAAAATGAGCAGATTAAAAAACCTATAAAATATTCTATGACAAAAACTTCATTTATGTATAAAATATTTTCTAATTGGTGGATATAGGAAAGAAAGGAGTAAAAGGAGCAGAGCCAGGTCCCGTTTTGTCATGGGCACAAAGAGTTAAAATTGCTGTTGGGGCAGCAAGAGGACTTGAATATTTACATGAAAAGGCAGAGCCCCGTATCGTCCATCGTAATATCAAGTCAAGCAATGTGTTACTTTTTGACGATGATGTTGCTAAGATTTCTGATTTCGATTTGTCAAATCAAGCACCCGATATGGCAGCACGTCTGCATTCCACACGTGTTCTTGGGACCTTTGGTTACCATGCTCCAGAGTAAGCTCTTTTTAATTGTTCAAAATATGCGCTTTTCTGCTTTCTGCATCTGTGTATGATAAAAATGACTGCTTCAAATTTATATTATATTATGTGTCAATGTTCTAGTCATAAATTAGATAAATAAAGGCAAGATGAGGGTTGCATTATTTATGCTTCATATTGAATAAAAATTGCGGATGGATCAAAGAACCAAAAGATTTTGATGAATAAGAAATAATGTACCAACAGATAAGGTGGGGAAAGAAGAAAATTTAATGTTTACTATGTAACACTCACCGACAAACGTTATGGGCTGGCAGCCTAAACACGGGACTGTGATGCATTTTATTCATTGGGGTACTATCAACAATAAGATTTAGTGAACTACTGTGCATGCTTGAAACCTTGGTTTGAAAAATTATGTGTCTTTTTGTTGCTTTTTCTGAAGCACCAACAAATACTTGTGACCTTAATATTTGATTTTGGATGGCAGATATGCAATGACAGGACAGATGAGTGCAAAGAGTGATGTTTATAGCTTTGGTGTAGTCCTGCTGGAACTCTTAACTGGGCGGAAGCCTGTTGATCATACTCTGCCACGTGGACAGCAGAGCCTTGTGACATGGGTATGAACTTCATCTTAGTTCTTTTCTACCAGTAACTTGTTTTGGAACACACATTTTTTCCTAGTTTGTTATTCTCTATACTGATAGATCACTACTTCATATGTGTAAGCTTCATTCAAGCTCATACTTATGCAATTCTGGATTGTTTTAGGCAACTCCAAAACTCAGTGAAGATAAGGTGAAGCAATGCGTTGATGCTAAGTTAAATGGAGAGTATCCTCCTAAGGCAGTTGCAAAGGTACTGAAGATGTTTGCTTTGACTGAATAAAATACATCAAATTAGTGTCATTCTGATATTTATTTCTTTGCAAACTTTAGTTTATTATTGTAACTGCATATGGCTTACATATTGCATCCTTAATTTTCCCTAGATGTCAAGTATTGAACAATATGGATGCACTTTATAGCAGGAACTAGTTCTACAGTTTGGTGATTACTTATTTGAGTCAGATATTTGCATTTACCTTTCTAATCTGTACTTGTACACACTGAAACAGATGGCTGCAGTTGCTGCTTTGTGTTTGCAATATGAAGCTGATTTTAGGCCAAATATGAGTATCGTTGTCAAAGCTCTCCAGCCTCTGCTCAACACTCGTTCTGGTCCTCCCCAGTGAAACATCACAGATGTGAATCAATCCCAAAACTATTTTATTCATATAATTGAGATTTGTTTTGTAAATGGATGCTTTACATAATAGTCGGTGTAATTTTGATATCTTTGTTCAAGAGTCTCAAGTTTGCTGGAATTTCTTTGTATTTAACAATGAATTTTTTTCCATAACCTCAATTATGCAAGTAGTAGGACAGTTCTTTTCCCCTGAGTTCTGCTAAGAGATTCTACATTTATTACTGGAATTTTGAGTTAATTCAAGTTTCAAAGTATTTGCATTCCGTTATAAAAAATGGATTATAAACCTGCAAAATTCCTCAAATTATCAAGGGTAAAACTGAGACTTGGGGGTCTTCTGATCTAGACATGGAACTACAAGAAAATATGATAATATTTGCTTGAAACCAACAACCAAACGACAATCAAGGGGAAACAGAGATAAACAACTACTCAAAGGTTCTGCCACGCAAAAAATAAAAATTTGAATTTTTAGTTTTTTTTTCCTGTTCTGCCAATGGTGGCATCCAGAAATATTCACCCTAAAAATAAGTACTTACAACCCAAAAGATTCTATAATTTTCAAAATATAATATAAAAAAAATATATATAAAATTAAGGAAAAGCCCCACAAAAGACCTGTACAATGTAATCACTAACGGACTAACCATATAGGATTCTTTGGATCCCCATCGTTTCCTGCCCTTAATCTCAACTGTCCGGCTGGCTGTCCGGAGACTTTGTTAAAGTCAAAAGAATATAAGATACACCCTTGTGCTTACATCTGAATTCTATAAATGACTTTGTCAAAGTCTATGTCTGCTGGTTCCTTGTGGTATTCAACCTTGCTTGTGGATTTTCTTTCCTTTCAGCATCAGAACTCTCCTGTTGAAACTCGGCCTCTGTAGCCCCTGCTTGATTCCTTCGGCGTCTTCGATCCTAAATATTGTATATCAAGATAAATTCCCCTCTAAAGAATGTTCCAATCCTAAATGAATAAATGTCAAAAATTGCATGTCTTATGGTCAAGCAGTTGGTGATGGTGTTCGGTCACCAATTTTTTTTGGTTTTAAGTTAAAGCTACTTTCCATGTGTCATTAATTTAATATTCTAGTGAAGTTAGGTATTATTTTCTAAAGAAGAAAATAAACAGATTCAAACCTCTCGTGGAAGAGGGTATTCCTCTGATTCAAGCATCCGAACCACTTGACTCATCTTTGGTCTTTTGTCAGAATCTGGATCAACACATCTCAAAGCAGTCAAAAGAGCCCGTTTAAGAGCACTTGTTGATGGTCTAGTCTCAAGATTTGGGTCTACCACGTCTTCTGAGCGCCTGAGCTGAACCATCATTTTGAGCCACTCAACCATATTAACCTAAAAAAGCCACGAAAGGTATCATATCAAGGCTGTGGAGGATGCTATTTCCTTCCATATTATAACATGAAGTTTGATTGATGACAAAATTAAACTTAGTAGTCTGAAAGAAAGCTGGATAATGATGGTCTGCACAATTTTTTGTCATTGCAATTACAGAATTTAAATATGATCAGACAAGTACCAGTAACCATGCCCCACCAGCAAGTGTAGTTCAAAAAAGAGAAGTTCGTAGCATACCTCAGGCTGCGGACGGCCATAATCCACTGGATACCTTCCAGTAATTGATTCTAAGAGCACAACACCAAAGCTATAAACATCACTCTTCTCATTTAGAAGGCCAGAATTGGCATATTCAGGAGCAACATAACTGAAAATTTATTAAAGAAGCAAAGGGGACAAAAAAGTATTATTTCCAAACTGAGGACATTGAGTTTCTTCAAAAATATAATCAATCAAGTTTAGGTAAAGAGGCAATATTAAATAATATGGAGCACTATTAGAGTCGTAGGACACCAAGTGTATAGATGGAATAATAAAAAACCTCACCCAAAAGTTCCCATAACTCTAGTTGTAACATGACTTTTTCCAGCACCCAATAGTTTGGCTAGACCAAAATCAGATATCTTAGCATCAAAGTTGTCATCAATCAATATGTTGCTTGATTTTATGTCTCTATGTACTACCTTTGGCTCAATGGCTTCATGGAGATAAGCCAGCCTGCAACATGAAATGATTTGAGACAAATAAGACATATTCATAATACAGATACAACCATGATGAAGTAATGACAAAAATGTACATGAATGGGACTTACGCCTTAGCGGTACCAAGAAGAATTTTCATGCGAGCCTTCCAAGTCAGATATCCACGATCATGCATATCTCCACAGAGCCATTGCTCTAGATTGCCATTGTTGACATACTCATATACCAATAACCTGAAATTTTTATGCACAAATTAGAGAGCATATCAACAAAAGGCCAAGAATAACTCACACTCTTTCTTTATTAAACCATATTAACAAAAACTAATGATGTCACTGTCAACAGTGTGCCATTCCATCCTCTGATTCGGCAGTAGACAAGGACAACTAAGGGAAGGAAAACTACTTTAAGTTCCCCAATAAAAGAGAGAACATAAAAGGATGAAGTACCTGTGTGTTCCTTCGATACAATACCCCAGAAGTCGAACTAAGTTTTTAT
This sequence comes from Mangifera indica, assembly GCF_011075055.1. Classification (NCBI taxonomy): domain Eukaryota; kingdom Viridiplantae; phylum Streptophyta; class Magnoliopsida; order Sapindales; family Anacardiaceae; genus Mangifera; species Mangifera indica. The sequence goes on from NC_058143.1 coordinate 20,415,905, forward strand.
GCCGCACATGCCCTATAGCCTCAACTTCCACTCTAAAATCCATATCAGCTTGTCCTCTATAAGCAAACCAATTTAATTTTAAAAAAAAAAAAAAACCCACAAGCAATATATAGTGTAATGGAATAAATAAAGATTAAATATTGAATAGGCACTGAAAGTCATATGAAATTTACGGATTGTTGAGGAGCTTCTTCACTGCAACAGGAGTCCCATTAATCAGAGTACCATGATAAACAACTCCATATCCCCCATCACCAATAATATGATCTTGGGCAAACCGGTTGGTTGCAAATTGTAGGTCTCTCAAGGTGAACCAATGACCCCAGCCCAGTTGTGAAAATTCAGGCAGACCAGACAGAGGTGAAGGGGCAGTCAAAGGATGTGAAGATGGCCGGTAGACAGATACCTGCCCAGTGCCTCCTTCCTCAGCCAGCTGAGACCCTGCTACAGTTTTCTCTAAAATATTAAAGGAGCCTGATTGGACACTCTCATCTCCATTTTCTTCTTGTGGTACCAATACCTTCTCAGATTCCCTGTCATTAACTTTATCAATGAGGGTGGGGAAACTATCATTGTTTGATGAAACTTGATCGACTCTTATGTCTTTTATTTCCTCTGAATCAACTGGAAATTGTCTCACAGGGAGCATGTCAATAGCCTTTCTGGATTTCTTTCGAAAAGTAAGCCATAGCGATAACCCAAGGATGATCACAAAAGTCACCGCCAGAACAATCACAATTAGTACCCACAACTGCATACCAACATAAGTCTTTGATAGAGTTTTGTTAAGATCAGATGCCATCTCTGCAAATGCCAAGTTCCCCTGCTATAAAGAAAGCAAAACATAAGCAGCAGCCCTGATATGAAACGACATTGTATGGCTAAGTTATGTGAAATTCAAGGATGGTAACTTCAGATTTGGGATTTTAAGCTTAACAGTTTGCAGTTCCTGTTAAGGGACACAAACCTATATGAATGCCCAAGAAGCTTCACACAAAACCCACATCCAGAACAGGATTACATGACATACTATTTTATTTAAACCATACAAGAATCAGCGATAAAAGAAAAGGGCAGGGTGAAATGAAGGACTTTAGGAAAGTTGCCAAAACAAGTGTGGAGAGAAAACAAAGCACAATAATAATAAGAAAATGCAAACCTAGAACCACATCTAACTTCCAAAAAACCAAAGGGAAGATGCTAAAGAAAGCACAAAATTCGCCGTTAATCAACTCCACCGACTACCAGACTTTTATAAAATAATTTTAAAAAAATCATAATCAAAAGATAAAGCATGTTATATTTCTAATACCAATACAACCGACACATACATTTCACATATCATTTTGACACGATCAAGCAAACAACCAATAAAGATCAAAACTTTCACTGTTAATGCCCCCAATAACACTCAAAAGCAAATCCAACAAACGCAAAACAAAACCCAAACCTGATTGGTTGTGTCACTTCCTTCACCAAAGTTCACTCTTCCTTCTCCAAAATGAACCAAAATCAAACCCTAGCAATATTTAAGAGAGAAAAACAAAACCCCATTTGAAATAAACCTCATTCACACACACCCAAATCACACACATTGTCAAAGCCTCTGTTTTGAAGGGTGTTCCATTGTGGGTATTTTATTTCATTCACAAAAGGGTAAGAAGATATGGAGTTGTCAGTGTTAGGTAATGAATGAGCAAGCAAAATGCTTCACATATTATATAGATCAGTGAAACACAAGCATTAGAAAATTTGAAGCTTTCTCAGCTGTTTCTTTCTTGAATTTGAAAGTGACAAATAATCAGAAACTAGACAACAGTATTTAAATTAAATTAATTAAAATTTTTTATTATTTTATTAAAAATATTAACTTTTTTCAGTCAAACACTAATTATATCAAAAGATTATGATTACAACGAGGAACCACCGTGATCAGTGCAAAAATTAAAAGGTCAAAATGAACAGACTGGACGGTCCTTAACCCAAAATCATGTCCTCATTATCAACACTTTGAAAATTTTTTCATTAAGTCTGGTTAATTTTCAATTTCTTGTGTTGTTAGAAGGTCATATTAATGATTAGTCAAAGAAACAGATTGCTCACCACACGCCATAACATGTTTCGATACATCAAAAAAATGTAGAAAGAACCGTAAACGTTCACACCATAAGAAGAACGTACGTGTGTTAATAGAAGTTAGGTTGATTTTAAGATCCGTAAATCAGGTTCAGATTCTAACTAAGTTTTGAGCTTTGAAAATTTCTTAAGTATGGAAAATAATGTATAAATGTATGCCTTGTTTTGTGGGAGGATGATTGGAATGTGGATTTGGCTGTAATTTTCTTTGTGGGGTTGAATGAAGATGGAAGAAAGAAGGAGAAGAATCTAAAAGAGTCCTCAGTCCCCACAATGTACATACAGAGTTTGCAGGGCTGTTCTGCAATTATGTCAGATCTTTCCAAAGTGACCTTTTATTAATAGTAATAAAAGTAAAATGGCAGCAAGTGAAGTAAGAAAGAATTTCCGAGTAAAAAGGAATTGATTCATGGTTGGTACGAATGAATAATGAAATGGCTAACATTCAAAAGGAATGAAAATGAAATCAACCACACCACCTCAAAGTTTTGGATTGGCTATAAGTAGGCAAGCTCATAAGTAGAAATCATTTAGTCTTGAAACAGACAAAATCTCTTATCATGTGTTTGTTTCTGTTGTTATCATTCACTAAGGACATCAAACCAGCTACAGTCCAATTCACTGTGAAGATATAGTCCATTTTGCATCCAATCCATCATAGTTTTGTTTTTGGATTTTAGAACCTAAAACACAGTATTTTGACAGCTTAAGATCTCAAAGATCTCTCATGATTTGATGGTGCGCCAATTTCTTAAATCACTAAATGGTGGTGCTCCTGTATTACTTTGCAGACAAAATATTATCTTGTGCAATGTCTACATGTGTGAAAATTCCAAAGAAGAAAATGGGATATGAAACTTTATGTTTTTCCATGGCAATGAATGTATGATTGGAGTAGAAGAGAGGAGGTGAAATGGGTGTATGTACATGTTGTGATGTGAGGTAAGGTTGCTTCACATTTCAAACTTCTGAATTGGTCAGATTCAGGAGCTGCATTATAGATGAAGACACCTCCACCATCATTTCTCATTATTATTATTACCAATCATTTCTATTTTAATAACTTGTATTGTATGTATGGATAAAATATTTGTAAGTTTTATTCATTATGTCCTGGAAACATGATGGCCATCACTACCATGACTTGAGGGTTTCTTTTCTTTTCTTTTCATATTTTTGAAAATTCTGAAATCTCCAATCATATTAATTTTAAAAAATTGAAAAAAATAAAAAATAAACTTCAGTCATATAAGTAATGATAGAAGGGTTCAAATCCTAAACCAGTCTTCTAAATAATCTATTGCAGTTTTGTGACCATAAGGTTACAATAAATGGGAAAAAAAATTGTCAAGGTTATAAGTATCCATAAAAGGGTCCAACTGTAAAAATGTCTTCTCAAAAATTCATTAGGGCTTTGTGACCATAAGGTTATAAGAATATGCAATTTTTTGTTGTTGTTGTCAAGTTAATATTTTAATTGTGTTGATGGTGAGTTTGTCCTTAATAATCACGTGCTTTATTGTTGGGTAATCGCTTTCTACTCACTTCATTTACATGGGAAAAAGAACTTTTATACATGTCCCTACCATAAGGCAATTTCTACAAGAAGATTGAACATCAACTTTATGATTTAGTTACATATGTATTTACAGATAGATGTTAACAATTGATGTGTTATTATTTGATTGGATAATATAATTATTTACTTATTTTTTAATTCAAATTTATACTATCATATGATAGATGCGTCAACCTATTAATATATATTAGTATTCATTCTTTAGTACATGAAATTTACTCTTTAATTATTAACTTCAAATTCAATAATAGTTCTTCATATCCCAATCAACAAAATCAAACCCACCTCTTTGATATTCAAATACTACAATTTTTCTTGTTTTTTTTTACTTAAATTAGTATCACATTATGAATGATGTGTATTTTCTTTCACTTGAATCAATAGTGATGAGTTGTGAAGAGACCAACAAACAATGCATGTAACATCTCTAAGTAAATCTAGGTGTATAAGAGGATCTCACATCATTTGATAATGATAAAAAAATATTGATTAAATAGTCTATAAACTTCTAAATTATCATACGCCTTTTGAGTTACGCAAAATCATAACAAACTTTGAGTTCGAAACAAACAATATTTTAACAGAACGTCGTGTTATTGAATTAACTGATCAAGATGTCACAATGAATACACTAAAAAGAAGCATTGTTACATTATAATGTATAGTTTTGAAAGAGACAATAAAACATGCTTAAAATTTATTATTCCTTAATACATTTGGTTACAATGATTTTAAAAGATATTATTCAGAAAATAACAAAACAATGGCATGCAATCTCTTATTATATCATTAGTTATGCAAGAGTCAACTTCATGAAACATTGGATTGTACACACACGTACATCAATGGATAAATTTTATATATATATATATATATATATATATATATAAGAAGACAGACAGTCTCATTGAGGTTCCTCACCTGCCTGCACCCAGAGGCCGGAAAATGGGGTTTAGAATTTGAATAAATAAATAGTATACAAACTGCCTTGCCTCCAAATCAAAGGCATACAATTTGATTGGATTTTATGCTACCAACATTGATTTTCTCCTAATATTATTTTTTAATCATTCAACAGGAGACTTCCATGTTAGCTTAATCTGTAGTTAAGTATAATAATCTCTTGTTATAAAGATATGGTTGGATTTTATTAGAGTGATTAAAGCTCAAACTAAATGAGTTGAGTTCAAATCAAAGATTGAACTTGTTTTCATAAAATTGATCAATTTCTAATTAATCTAAACATTGGAGTTTAGGTTGGTTTAAATCAAATACAAAGTAAAATTATTTTTAAACTAAATTTAAGTCTTAGTATGTTGTCTTTAAAGAGTTGTTTGATGAACAAAGAAGAGGGTTTCATGTATAAGAGGGTATGAGTTCAAATCCCTTCCAACGGTAATTCAATATTAAATTCTTGACTCCATCAAAGGAGGTAATTCTAATCCTCTTTGTTTGGACCGAAATTAGAGTTTTTTTTTCTCTGTGCAAGGCTTTATTTGGTATTAATAAATTGAGTTGAGATATTTGCATTAATTTATTTATTGCCTATCTAATAACACATAACATCACATCTCCATTGATTGTTCGTCTTCCAATTAGGGTCCTTATTTTTTAGACCTTACAAACTAATCCATTAGTTAGTGGGGGTAAAAGCTTAATTATTATTGTTATTATAAGTTATATAAACAAACGTGTCACATTTATGATCACTTTAATGAATTGATATTCAATGAATAGATCATTGTATTTGTGTAATTAATACTTTTACATCAATTTTTAAGAGATACTGGATAAAAAAATAATTATATATAAATATTAAATTTTGGTTGGTGGGTGGGTCGGTAGATCTATCAAAAAATCCACACAAAGTATAAATACCCCATAAGGCTATTACTCCTGTCCCAGGCCCTAGGGATAAGACAGCGCGGCATAACCTGCGACATAATGGGCCACGCCCAATAAGAAACAGCCCAGCGCGATTCCCTCGTATATACATTCAATCACCACCGTCTGATTTGCATCACACGGCAGCGCCACTGCAGTTCCACAGATTAAAAGCAACACAAAAGCAGTTTCCGAGTCTAAGCCTGGGCCCATCAAAATAAAAAATCCAGACTTTGGTGGATTTTATTTTATACGTGTGTAGTGTACTAGTATAATTAATTACTACTAGTAATATAGATAGCTCACATCACATGGTGTCTTTTGCACGGCTTTCGCTTCATTACTTCCCTTCTTCTTCCCTCTGAAACTGAAAGCTCTAAACTTTACCAGCTCATTTATTGCCTTTCACTGTCAATGGCTTCTGAGATTTTAAGCTTTGACCACTTTTTCTGCCTTTTTTCAGTGTTTTTATTGCTTGTTGGTCAGTTAGGTTTCTGTTTGGATCTACGAGTTTAGAGATTCAAAGAGTATTCAATTCATTTCGAAGGTGATTTTTTTTTTTTGGCAGTTTTGATACATATCAGATCACTGTTTGCCTGTGATTTAGATCAAGATTGGTTTATATGGGTCCTTTTTCTGGAGTTGATACTATGTTTCGGAACGTTAATTGTTGAATAATGGTTGACCCAAAATGCAGATTTGTGTGTTCCGAAGAAAGTGTGCACGGCTTGTGTCTTTAGTTTAGTTTAGTTTCGTTGCTTGCATTGTTGTGGTTTTAATAATTTTGACTGTTTCATCAGGATGTGATCAGGTCAAGTTGTGTGATGATTTGTGGTTTATTTGGCAGGTGATTGGCTAGGATTTGTGTATATTGCGAGTTAGCATTGGTTGTGGAGATGAATTTTTCTGCTGAGTTTCCATAGTTTTTATGAAAACCAACTTGCTGTAGAGACCAATTATTAAGAAAGAGGTTCATAGAGAGAGAGAGTTATTTTTCTCTCTCCCTTCTGGCGCAAGAAAAAGCAGGCAAAATGATAAACAGGCCTCTCATTTTAACGTATTTGTACTTGTTGATCTACGTCTTGCTTTCATCAGGAGTTATATTGTACAACAAGGTAATGCTTAATTCCCACAGAGCTTTAACTTGGTATTACGAATGTACCGTGTCCCTTATTTTTTCTCATATGGATCTTGAAAAGAACAATGTTGTATATGTGTATGTATTAGGCTTTTGCAATATATTCCTTTTGTTGCTTTCATTCGTCAAGATGGATGACATTTTTCTGGGAAATAGAAAGGTTTATATATCTATCTTTAAACAATTTTGTCAAGGATTGGTTGGCCACTTACTGCTGTTGGTTTGGAATTTTCGTGGTCCAAGACCTTGTATGTAAATTTGGATTCTAAGTCTTTATTTCTTGCTCTATATACCCTTATTTATTCCGAGTGATTTCTTTTCCTGTATGATGGTCTGTATGGTGAAGCTGAAACTTATTATTTCGCACTTTTCATTTCAAGTGAAGTACTTGTTGAAGTATGACTATATAAATTTTATTGCAGTGGGTTCTTTCTCCAAAATACTTCAATTTTCCGTTACCTATAACACTTACCATGATTCATATGGGATTCTCTGGACTTGTAGCATTCTTCCTTGTTCGTGTATTTAAGGTAAGGCTTTCAAAATTCTTTTATAATGCTTTTTCTCCTTTATATTATTTCTCTCCTTTGAAGATTCCTTTTCCCATCATTATTAATGCCATATTAGTTTTACGTATACCAAGAAGTATCTGTAATTATTCACGAATTATTGGCTGTCAGATTCTTCTCATATCTTATAACTAATGTGCTATTATTTGGCATATGAAATTTGTAACATGTGTGCCTGAAGAAGAGCATGGTGACAAAATCTCATTGTCAAATCTCGTTGGCATTTTTGTTGCTTTTGCTGTTAAAAAATTTTGCCTTCTGCATTAGCTAAAGAGGACATTTAATGTATATTTTATATCATTTTTCTTTAGCTTGGTTCATGATTAAGAATGAAATTATCTTGTAAAGTTGAACGACTTGAACTGGTGTACTCTTTTCTTTAAAGTTATTACGCTTGGATTGTGATTGGTTGTCACTCATTTTCAACAGGGTTGCACATGTTTGTCAACAAATACTGCATCACTGTTTTGCTTTTGCACATTTCTTCATGTTTCTTTGTCTGACTTATTGTGCTTATGCTTACTTGCTCTCTACAAAATTGCAGGTTGTTTCTCCTGTTAAAATGAAATTTGAAATGTAAGTGATGCAATTTGCTTTCTCAAAATTCTTATGACTTCCATTCTTTAGTTTTCTTATTTTTATCTCCTTCGATATTGTTCTTAATATGGCAGATATGCAACATGTGTGATACCGATCAGTGCCTTCTTTGCATCAAGTCTTTGGTAAGCACTTAAATTGGGAAAAGCCAGATTTATCTTTTGATGTATGCCATTTTTATATGAAGCTTGTCAGTTTAACTAACTTATTATTTCGCTGTGTTCAATTTCATAGGTGTTTCCCCTCATTGTACAAGTTAAATTATAACCTTGCTTCTTTGTGGTTGTGATTGTGTTTGATCCATATGCCTTGCATGTGAATCAGCATATTAAGTTTAAAAGTATAGTTGGCTCTTTATCAATCTTTTGGATTTTTACTAGTTACTTAACCGCAACAATTCTCAATTGTGTATATGGTTACTTTTTCTGGCAAAAGTTTCTGTTTACCATTTTAAGTCATTGCTGTTACAGGTTTGGTAACACTGCTTACTTGCACATTTCAGTTGCCTTCATCCAGATGCTCAAAGCTCTAAGTATGTGGAATCAAACATTCACTTATTGTCCATTTTCATGTTATTGGCTCTTTACTGCTGATAAATGTATACTTATAATTGAACTTGCATATTGCAGTGCCAGTGGCAACATTTATCATGGCTGTTTTCTGTGGTACTGATAAACCAAGGTTGGATGTGTTCTTGAACATGGTGCTGGTCAGTGTTGGAGTCGTCATTTCCTCTTATGGGGAAATTCATTTTAATATAGTTGGAACACTTTACCAGGTCACTGGCATCTTTGCAGAAGCTCTTAGGCTGGTGTTAACTCAAGTCCTCTTACAAAAGAAGGGCTTGACTCTAAATCCTATTACCAGCTTATATTACATAGCTCCATGCAGGTAATGTTCTTTTCTTTTTATCCTTTTTAAAACATTTTATTTGCATAACATATTAGGGGTGAACTAGACAAGATATGGTGATCATTCAAATTTAACTACATGATTGGCTTCCATTGCTGGTATCATTGCATGTAATAATGATAAGCTATGCCATAAGAATGTGAGAGTTTGCTATCATCTGATTCCTCTGTGTTACCAGATGAGATCTCAGACTTGTTTTAGTCCAATTATTTTTTTTAGTTCATTGCTGAAATATAGATATTGAATTTGTTAGGGTAAGAATTGAAAGTTATGTAAAACTTGAGCTTATCTCAACTTAATTTCTTGCTTTTGCAGTTTTGTATTTCTTTTTGTGCCTTGGTACTTACTGGAGCAGCCTGTGATGGAAGTTTCACAGATTCAGTTCAATTTCTGGATCTTCTTCTCCAATGCTCTTTGTGCTTTGGCTTTGAACTTCTCCATATTCCTAGTGATTGGTAGAACGGGAGCAGTTACCATAAGGGTTGCTGGTGTTCTAAAAGACTGGATACTGATAGCACTTTCAACTGTTATATTTCCAGAATCCATGATAACCGGACTAAACATAATTGGCTATGCAATTGGTACTTCTCATTTTCTGTAAATGGAAGTTTTAGATGACAACAACATTTTTATATCTTTCCTTTCCATAGATGACTCTTATTAAGTAACGACTTGTTTTCATGCAGCATTATGCGGTGTTGTCATTTACAACTACATAAAGGTTAAGGATACCCGTGCTTCACAACAGCCTCCTGAGAGTCTTCCAGAGAGAATAGTAAAGGTTGATATTCTCAATGATGATGATCGACTTGATTATCGTCTCTCTTTCCACCCTCCTCTGTAAAACCAATGTCTTTCTCTGAATCAAGGAGCATGGTCAGAGACGATTTCATGCCATTTATTCATTATCTTTCTTCTAATTTTTATACATAAACTGTGCAGGATTGGAAGTTGGAGAAGAAGTCATCTGATATGTTCAATCTGAATAACAATGATGATAACAATGGAGGGAATAATTCTGCAGCAGAATCCAATTTGGATGAAGAAGCACCTCTAATTGCAGCATCAAGGTTATCACATGTCGGTCGCACACAGGTTAGCAACCATGCTGCATGATGTGTGAGCCAAGTATATAGATCTGATGTTAGAGATTTAACATGAGCCAAAATTTGAGTACATTTGAGGAAAGATATATTTGTTCTTAGTGAATGAATCTTCACATTATAGGTGAAGGAGCATTTTATGGTAATTACACGGTTATATAGCGTGAGCCAGCGCCCACGATATTTTTAGGCTGGGGTAAGAAATGGTAGCTTAGAACCCATAATTGGGTGAATGAGCTCACAAATACAGTCAAGACTACTGATTTTGAAACTCTTTTTTGGAGCAAGAATTTAAATCAAGTAATTGACAGGGATGTCTAGTTGTCAGACAAGTGTTAAAAATCTGTTGGCTATCGTATTCATTGATATTTTGTCCGTCAATTTCCATGAAAGCTGTTATGGAATCTTTTTCTCTTTCTTTTTTTTCCTTTCTATGATAAATCCCAGCTTCTTCAATTGTCATTCATAAAAAATGAAAAAAAAAAAAAAAAAGCATCCAACTGCCATCAGATCGAAAAAAAAAAAACAGAAAAAACTTAAATTTCACAGCAGAGTATTGTATTGAAGTCAAGAGAAAGTAACACCGCATAGCATTCAAAACAATGCAAAAACCGCTCGCGTTTGATTTACAAAGAGAGAATATCACAAACAAGATATGCACAAATATAAAAAGTTGAACAGATGTGAAAAGACAAGCATACACCCACAATGATCGCCGGACGTTTGCTGTCTTTCCTGCCATCCACATGAATGCAAATCATAAAATCCGGTGGGGAAAACTTCTTCCTAATATAAAATAATGAATCTACTCAAAATGTTTCCGAGCTCTTAAGAGATAACAGCCTCCTCGCTGGAGCTGGAGGTGCCAATCCAGGAATGTCCCTGATGTCCTTGTTTTTGGGGTTGACAATCTGAAAATTTAAAATCATATTATGAGTAATGTAAGGACCATAAATATTTACAGCTAAATATTTTCACATGTATATTTTAGGGTGTAGGTCCTGGTAGAACTTCATGAAATTTGAAGGCTAAATAGAAGCACTATCTCAAATAATTTGAGGTGACCCACAAAAGGTCGCACAATTGATATCTGACTTGGTATTTCAGAATAAAACTCCAGGGAATACCTTCACAATAATGATGGCTATTACACCACAGACGATAAGAAATAGGAATAGCATTATGCATTTATCGGTGGCTACCTGCAGGGGAAGAAAGAGAGGTTTAGTTTATTAAAACAGTATGTTATGTGCAGAAAAGAAGTTAAGAGGGCCACCAATAAACTATACGTAAAAGAAGTCAGGACTTTGTAGGCTACAAATCAACTAACCTGCCTTCCGATCTCCTTCACTAGCTGGGAGGCCTTCTTGATTGAGAACTGAATTGTATCCAGCTCATTAACTATACGGCCCATTTGTTCAGTCTGCACTTTGCATCAGCATATACAAAGCATGTAAGCTCATGAGCAGAAACTACTAAGATGACAATAACAATACTTACTTGGCCCTTTAAGGTCGTCGCAGTTTGGGTTCCCACTTGAATTGTTTGTTCAACAACCTAGAGGTCAATTCCCAAGTCAGGATGACAGAATTAAAAAATTACACATACACGTCCATTAGTTGTTTACCATTTTAGAACGTTCAATAGCCTGATCAGTCTCATCCATTGTCTTCGTCCCAGCAGTGACTAGCTCTTGATTTGACATGGCTATAAGGTCAAAAACATGAATAAGGAAATGTGACTAATCTTGTCTTCTAACACATACATAAAACGAGCTTCCAAAAACATGTGATATCATATATGTATGCGAATTTTTGGGTAAAATATTTTTTGTATATTATTCTACTTTAATCTTGAAATGGGCAACTTACACTAACATGTTAATATAACATAAGAACATAAACCTTCCTTTTGGCAGTAATGAAGATATATGTTTACAATTTTGGTAAATGGATTGAACAATTTCCACATGTCAAATACACAGTCATGACTAATTAATTTTCAAATCAATTCCTTTGTGAGCCTATTGCAGTTCACATGAGTAAATATGATTTTACTACTAAAACATTCCAAGTGGCCATTAGGTCAACTTGTATGTTGTAATGTAACAACATTAAAATACAAAATTGTTTATCATCATATGTCATTAGCACTTTATATCCAAGTATATTGTATAAAGCAAACTTACTTGATGCCATTTGAACATTGTCATCGGCTGTAGGTTCACTAACTCCTGCCCCCATGTCAAAGAGTTCAACCCTCTTATTACCAAGGCTATTCATATACCTGCAAACATACCAAAGCCCAAATAAACGCTTAAAATCTATTTAATCACATAGGATCATTGCTAAGATATCTCATCAAACAGCTTTCTCACTTGGCCAAGAATTAAAAGGTTTCTTCAAGTTTTCATCCTTAATTGTTTATGGGACTATTCTTAAAATAAGAAAATTCATCATCCTCCTATACAAATATTTTCCAAAATAATACCCCAAACTAAATTTCTTTTATCTAGATTGGTTCAATTTTTTTTTCCAACTGCTGCACAGTTTTAGTTTAATACTTGGAAACCCATCCATGCTTGTCCGATTTCAGTTTTCTTCATTAAAGGATACCCTAAAAACCTCACCAAATGCCAAGAATAGGCAAAGGGCATATGTACGGAGCTGTCACTAAAATTTATAGGCTGGACTCCACTATAAATTTAAGGGTCAAATTCTGACTTAAAACACCACTTGTCCAATAAATTTATAAACGAACCACCACTACTAGTCCTTGTATCTATAAAATAACCACCAGAATTGCAAACTCCAGAAATACAAGCTCCAAGCCCATGATCCATGGAGAAGACAGCAAACCGGTGAAACTTACGTTTTTCTTAGAGCCACATAGGAATTCAACTCTTTGATCTGCAACAGTGAAAAAAAAGATGATATATATCTAATTTAAGACTTGGCCAAAACATACAAGCTCTGTTAAGTGATTAAAAACCTGATCTGACATTTTAAATTTTGGTTTTGCATAAAAAATATCAATGAAAACCAATAAAAAGTTGGAACTCAAGAAAAATGGTTAACGGAATCCCACCAAACCGCATAATAATTCACTTCAATGTTATGTATGAAAGTCTTTGTTGTGCATCTTTTTACATTCACACCATGAGGAGGAAAGAGCAAGGGTTTAAGGAACTGACCATAGATTGCTTCTCATCGTTGAGACGTTTATTGACTTCAGGAGGATTTTGGGCTTCTTCATCTTTAATTTCACGATCCATCTCTTTAATTAATCTGAAACATTTCACAAAATATAGGACAATATGATGGATACATAATAAAAAAGCACTAGAAGAAGAAATCTTAATAAAAATAATGCATGCTACATCATTTCATTTTCAAATATTTATTTTTCATATATAACAAATCATTTACAGAATATGAGTCAAACATGGCTGTGATGTTCCTTACTTGTTCATATTAAAGCCTTCTAAATCACTCTCCATTCCTTTAAGTCTGATGGAATATGGATGTATCAAACTAACTGTTACATCTGTCCAATTTTCTACCCAACTCTCTGATCAACAACTGAGTTTCAAGACAAAATATTCAATATTTCCTGAAGTGAAACTTATGATGATTCTTTTGACATAGAATAGGTTGATATGTCCACAATCAGTTATTTTTTTAACTTCTACTTTTACTTGGGTTCCATTTTGTTGTTGACATAGATATACAATGAAATAAAGAAAGTAATTCAAGTTAGGAGAATGAAATACACTAAGATGTAAAAATTATAATAGTAGCAAACCTTTTACACTCTCTCATCCTCCCAGTAAGTTCTTCCAGCTGTTTGCTTTGTCTGTTTGAATCTTTGATATTATCCAGTCTCTTGAAGCCATTTCTGAACTCAAAAGATTTTTTTATAAAACACAAACATAGAGTAATTACACAGCAAAAAAATTTTAAAAAGTAATTAAAAATGGAAAATTGTATAACAGAACACTGTCACAATTAGCCAGCCTCCTTCCCAGCAAAATTGCAAAGTCTTAACATTTACAGAACCAAAACATGAAGAAACCACAATCTGATACAACAAAGTAGATTTTAATTCTCAACTTCAAAGGAAACTAAATGAATCCCAAACACTTCTCCACATTAAATTCCCACATTAAAAATCGTATCTATACCATGTTCATGAAACAACCATCACCAAATTTATAGCAATTTGAAAACCTTACCTCTCAAAGAGCCATTACTTATGCACCGTTCACAATTATACTTAGGCACTCTCATAAGTGTTTCAAAAGATAATCAAGTAAGAGAATTTCATATTGCAATCAAACTAAAAATATAAACCCTAATTTTAAACTAAATTTTAACTCTTTGATTGTAACACTTCACCTAACTAAACTCATAAACTGAAAAATATGATATTAGTCGGTTCATAAGATATCAATTCCACGGAATCTTCAATCCCCTAGCCATAAATTTCCACTCTATGACGCATAATTTACAATTGAAGTAAACATATACAACCCAATTATTCAAAAATTTTTATTTTTTAAAAGTCAGAATGAAAGCGAGGAGAACTCACGCGAGAGCTCGGAAATTATCACGAATTTCGCCGTGGATCTGCTCCAACTGAGGGCTCATTTGCAAGTCGGAAGCCATATTAGGCCGGAAAATAAATCGAAAACCCAGCAATAAAATCAGCAGCACATTCAAATTCGAATCCCTCCGATCTCCAAAATGTTTAGCTGACCGAACTGCTGTTTATATAGAGAAATAAAACAGGGAATTTTGGTAATGAAAAGAAGAGAGAATTTTAGGAAATATGAAAAAAAAATAATAAAGAAAAGGTTGCTCGTATGTATCGTATGCGTGCTGCAATGCAGAGAAGAGAGAGAGAGAGAGAGAAAGGAGTCTGGTAAGGTAAGAGACTTGATATTATTTATTAAATAAATATTATTTTTTTAATTACGGAATTTGGTAGTAAGGAGAAAAGGGTATGATTGGGGGGAGCAGTTATCTAGCCGTTGTTTGTTGTTGCCTGGTGGGATTAAAAATTTAATATTTTAATTTTAACATGATGTGGCGTATGGGTATGGTATGGTATGGTATGGTATAAAAAACGCGAGTTATTGAACTGAATAGGTAAAGCTCTCAGAGCATTGATTGATTAGATGATGATGATGATGATGATGATGGTCATTTTAGCATTATATATTAAAAAATAAATGATTTTATTTGCTATTTAAATTTGATATTCCTGGAAGATTCTATTCTATGAGGAGAAAATGAAGATGGGAATGTGGTGTCATAGTGATGACACCTAACCAACAGCTTCTTCCTTCCATTGACAGACAGACAGACAGACAGACATGCACACTCTTTTCACACATAACAAAGCCATCCAAAATTTTCAAGCTTTCATCTTGAATTTCTTACTCACAATCACAAAACAAATTTCTGTATGTTTTTAGTGGAAGCAAAATTATAATATCACCAAGAGGAAGCGAAGTATGTTTTTAGACCCAAATCAGGATTGATTGGATCAATAATACTAGTCTCTATGACTATGTTGATGCTGATATGACAGGATTACAATTTTTTATGTGTTTTATTCATTTCATTTGACATCGTCATCATCATCATCATCTTGTTAATTCAACCTTAATTTGTGCTGTTCTCAGTTAGTTTTGGCTTCACATGGGGGCTTATGGGCTCATTGGCCTTGTTTAGTACTTTGTCATTTGACCCAAATAAAGCAACTCATGATGCCCAACCCAAGCTTTAGATTATTAGAATTAGAAAGAATACTAGTGTCTCCAACCCTTTTTTGTGGCCAAGAACTGCCATGGATTCCTGGCCACAATTCTGTTTCTACCCCTACTTTATTGGGTCGGGTCCTTTTCACCATCCATGGCTAGGAGAAAGCACCCACGTCAACACCCTTTATCATTCAACCGAACCAAGCTTCCAACTTCAAAAACCATTTGAAACTAAAGTCATTCTCAACTACACTTTTCTTTTGGAGCGGACTAAATCTTTAACCACTAATGTTACACATCAGGCTGGAATAGAGTTCGAATTTATCCAAACTGTTTAAGTGACCCAAAGTTTGATTTGATTCAAATTAAATATAAAATAAAATTATTTAAATCCCTGTTGATATTAAATAAAAAATTAATTTAAATCCAATCTAATTGAGATTCTAACTTTTATATCTTAAATTATGTGATAATTTATGTGTTAATTCCATTTTAGATTATGAGATGTTGACATATAAGTAATTCTATACAAAGTTAGAATTCTAACTTTATATCTGGCTGCCACGTCTACATTTTATAATTCTTATCCAGAAAATTGTTGAGGGAATCAACATAAGTATGAAATATATGTTCATGGCCATGGTTCCAAGGTTACCGTCTTATAAAATTACAAAAATATCCCTTTAATGTACTCAAATATAAAAATATTACTCTCCTCTCCATCATAGTAATTTGTTGGGCGCTTAATTGCATTACAACGACATTTCAATTGTCTATTATTGTCTTTTTGTCTTATCTATTAACAACGTACTGTCATTTCCATTAAAGTCTTTTGGACGACATGTCGTTTCGTGTCTCTATGCCCCTCTCAGTTCCACGAACGGTAAAACCAAAAAACATTTAAAAAAAAAAAACAAAAGAGGCAAAATTAAAAAAAATTCCAGGGCCGGCACGGGAGTCCCGAAGTAACGGTCACGTCCTACACGTACCGTATTTCCTTACCTATCACATCCTTATCCAATCAATCCTCACCAAGCACGTGCCTCCCCACACCACCACCTCCGGTTAAAATCTAACCCAAGTTAGCAACGTAAAATGAAAACTTACAAACTAACAGAAACGAAAATTTTAAATCAAATTTCAATTCGTTAAGGGGAAAAGACGGAGACGGCGGCAGCTTTGAGAGAGCAATGGCTGCCAAGAAGCTATACGAGTCGTTTTCAAAGAGTTTGATGGAGGAGGTTCATCGATGGGGATGCATGAAGCAGACAGGTGTCAGCCTGAGGTACATGATGGAGTTTGGTTCGAAACCTACTGAGAAGAATCTCTTAATCTCTGCTCAGTTTCTTCACAAGGAGCTTTCTATCAGAATCGCTAGACGTGCTATTGAACTCGAAAGCCTTCCTTATGGCTTATCTGAAAAACCTGCCATTTTGAAGGTCATTTCTTTTTGTAGATTTTTCTGAATTATGATTATTTTAGTACACTGCTTGACCATACCATAAGAAAAAAGGATCAAGAAGAAGGTTGACCAGAATATATTTATATATAAATCTGCCTTGCATGTGCAACTTTGAGTTATTAATTGTTTGACCGTACAAAAAGAAGATTTTGAGTCAAAGTTATAGTTTTTATCTATTTTTGTTTAGTACGTACTTGATGAAGTTAAATTCTGAGGATTTTTTTGTATTGATGTTTGATTATGTTATGTTTATGTAGGTTAGAGATTGGTATTTGGATTCGTTTCGGGACATGAGGTCCTTTCCAGAGATAAAGGATTCGAGTGATGAGGGGGAATTTACGCAGATGATAAAGGCCATCAAGGTGAGGCACAATAATGTGGTACCCATGATGGCATTGGGAGTTCAACAGTTGAAGAAAGGGATGGATCCCAAGATTGTTTATGATGGTCTTGATGAGATTCATCAGTTTCTGGATCGATTTTACTTGTCAAGAATTGGGATTCGTATGCTTATTGGTTAGTTGTTGTTTTTAAGTTGTTATTATTATTATTTTTGGTTCTTGTTGAGAGGTGGATCTGACTATATTGTGTTTTCAATTTGGGTGAAACTCAGGGCAGCATGTGGAGTTGCACAATCCAAATCCCCCTCCACATTGTATTGGTTATATACACACAAAAATGTCTCCGGTGGAGGTTGCAAGGAATGCCAGTGAGGATGCACGTTGTATTTGTTGTCGGGAGTATGGTAGTGCTCCTGATGTTAATATATATGGTGATCCCAGTTTTACATTCCCGTAAGTTTGTTCCTTTTCACTTGGTTTACTTTTTTCCATTTTAATCCCATTTGAATTTCTGCTTTTGCTTTCTTTTGCTTTCCACTTTTACATGCTGTCAGTGATGACTTATGATTTAAAGTTTTGTTTAGTTTTTTTATATGTTTTATTTGATTTTATAACAGGTATGTTCCCTCGCACTTGCAACTTATGGTATTTGAGTTGGTTAAGAACTCATTGCGTGCTGTTCAAGAATGTTATATGGACTCAGATAAAGTTGCACCTCCTGTTCGAATAATAGTTGCTGACGGATTAGAGGATGTTACTATTAAGGTTTTCTTTTGTACCCTATATCTTTACTTTGTCCTTTGTCTGTCCGTAAAAGTTTTATGATCTGTATACGTATCTATGTAAATTTCTTTTCTGTGTCCTTCCTTTGTGATTTCATGTTGAATTTTGGTGTGCTCATGTATATGTTGCATTATTTTGTACAACAAATGAAATGCTTAACAAGTTTGTTTGACTGACACTATAGGTCTCTGATGAGGGGGGTGGCATTCCAAGGAGTGGTCTTCCCAAGATATTCACATATCTTTATAGCACTGCAAAAAACCCATTGGATGAAAATTTGGAAACTGATTCAACTGATGCTATAACGATGGCCGGATATGGATATGGGCTTCCAATAAGCCGCCTGTATGCACGGTATTTTGGTGGAGATCTGCAGATTATCTCCATGGAAGGATATGGTGAGTTGAATACTTTTCCTCGTTATGTTGCATTGAAAAACAACTTCCATGAATGAATTCCTATATTTTCACTGGATGAGGCCTTAGATTTTCAAAAATCAACAGGATAAGGCACTTGGTTGATATTGTGATCTGGCTGGGTTAGAGTTCAATCTTTGACTTTCTGCTTACTTGCCAGGCAGTGGAAGGTTGAGTGAAAGGAAAATCGAAAAATTGGAAATTTGCAGCTGATAAGTTGTTGGCTGTTAATTTAGCCAAAGAATTTGCTATGCTAGAGCTTCTTCATGATGCAAAGCATTTAATTAACTGCAATGTTGGTTAAGATTGTTTATCATTAGCCCATTGTGGGGGCTTCTTCTTCCCTTTCTCAAGTACTCGAAATATGAAGTATTCATAATCAAAATACTGCGCTCAAGAATCATTATAGTAGTGAATGCTCATATCTTTTCAATGCCTATGTGTTTCGTTTAGTGTTCATGTTCATTTTGCCAATTGGGTTCTTGCTTCATGGTTTTTGATATTTTCTCACTTGTGTAAAATTTGCTTTGTGAACACAGGGACAGATGCATATCTTCATTTGTCACGTTTGGGAGATTCTCAAGAGCCACTGCCATGAAATTAAATTAGGTGAGGAATTTTTTCAAAAAAATTGTTGATGAAAGTATAGGAGTAATGGTGTAAAGGGATCAATTGCTGTCAATTTTAATCTCAATAAATTGGCAGTTGTCCTGTATATTCTTGGTTCTTGAGCAACTTACCTATCTAGTTTTGCTGGGTATGGGGAGGAATCAAATTAGGTAGAAGAGGCAAGTGGAGATTCCTTTTCTAGGAAAAAGGGCTTTAGGCATATTGAGAGGATTCATATGTCAGGGAGGATTCTTTGGATTGCGGCTCTTTACATGTTTTTTAAACTAGCAAATGATCGTACCACATCAGTAATTATCTCTCGTCTCTGTAATTCAATTCAGTGCCCTCCAGAAATGTCAAAATTTTCCTGTTTAAAAGAGATTCAAGTCAATGCTTTCTTTGCTTTGCATGTTTTTGTGACTTTTTATCTTTCCATTTCCGGTTGGTCCATTTTGTTCTTTGACGCTTCCTGTAAATAAAAAGTGATGAGAATAACTTGTTCAATAAAAATGTATTGGCCTTGGATGATAACAGGAGAATAACTCTCTCTGTCTGTCTCACCTGTACTGACCAAGGTTAGGATCAGAATTCAGAAGAGCAGCTCATCTGCAAGGTTGGATCACTGGCGTTCCTCAACTTGATCAATTAAAAAGTATAAGCACATCAGAAAAATTGAAAGACAATGGACCATGATGGTCACCTTTTTGTTCGTATCAATGTTTTCATACCCCGATGGAAAGGCCAAACTGAGTCTCATAATTGAATTAGACCAAATTGACACCTAATTCACGCTGGAACTGGTCAACCGACCAGTCTAATACTTAAAACATTGGTTTATCACATATAACAAACTTGTTTAGCAAGATTGATACAAATCTATTCAAGATTGTTAAATCCATTTTTGTTTTTCATCTAATATTCTTGAAATATAGAAATGACAATACTAATATAATAGTAAAGCATAAGAAGTTAAAAGAGAACAACAATAAAATATTAAGAGGTCAAGGTTTAGAATAACAAATGGTATTAACAAAATCTAATGACTACTGTGTTAGAATATGATTAAGTGTACAGATTCTTCAAAATTATGGCAACTCAATCCTTCAAGTGCAAAATGAGTAAATATTAGACTCGAAAGTCCAAGGCATTTGGTTAGCTTAATTCATTGCTTGTATATCTTTACAGAGTGATCAACAAAAGTACATGATTAGAGCAATTGCCAGTAAATGCAATTATCAAAAGGGCTATCTACTCCTATGTTAGTTTGACGGATAACTCAAAATAGTCACTCAGATTCATCATCGAAAATATTCATATCAGCAGCATCATCTGTGGCAGAGACAACTTTAACAAGTTCCATATCAGCCATTGACAATAGCTCCATGGATCTATACCTTCCCTCTGCATTTCCATCTTCATAATCATCAATCATATCATCCTTATATTCATCATCGTATGCAGTTCCATTTTCCTCGTAAGGAGTTCCCTGCAAAAACAGGGAGGTTTGATATGCAAGGAAAGAGCAAGCACAATGTCTTCCTTCAATTCAACATTTTGGAAATTATTTCAAGAATTCCATGTTATGGTGACAGTAGAAAGAACAAAACAAAAATCCATATCAGAGGTTGCTCTTATGGATATCCACCACATTAGCTAGCAAAGATATTTTAGATTAATGTACTCAATTTAGCTGTCAGACCAAGATATGAAATATCAATTAACTCTATAAACACATTCAATCAGCCAACTTAGCTACCGTGTGACCAAAAGACCAGGAATAAGACAAAACTCCATCACTCAGGGTCACCAGATTAGTAGAAAAGAATGCATACATAAAAATACCTCATCTTGTGATGCTTGTTTCTCTCCTACGACAATCCAGTCATCCAGTAAATGTTCTTGAAGAACACTGTCTAAGGAGATTGAATCATCGGACCTCTTCTTTACATGGCGTTCTCTAAGACGCAAATTGTAGTGAACATAGGTAAGATCATTAATTGTTTTCTGGGCAGCACGACTATGTCTTTGTCGGTGGACCTGATCATATATGCTCCAGTTATGCTCACATTGAATGGATGTGCACGTTTGACTTAATATGCGTACAGCTATCCTTTGCAGCTCTAAGCAACTTATCCCGTGTTGTTGCCACCATGCAGCTAGTATATAAAATAGCACTGATCAATACTAAGTAATCATCAACACTGGTTCAGATCTAGATATCAATGCATCAATTAAATTATGTGCTAAATTTCAATAAGTATCATAGAAATCCAGACTGGCTAGTAGCCTCACCTGGATCAAGCTCCATTCTAGTACTAATTGCCAATTCAGTTCCAAAATCAGCTTTTGCAGAACCATAATCAGAGATCTGTGAAATAGCAGCAATCCTTTTTGCATTGTCAGGCTCCAGCCGAACAATGCATTCATTTAGTCCTCGCACCACCTCTGGATGCTGCATTTTGTTTATTGAAACAAAAAATACATTAGATAAGAAACCAATATGAATTCAAAATCAACCAATCATCATTGTTTCTCCTACCGCCACAAAATGGGGATGATATCTGTAAGATGGATTCAAGAAATAAGCAGCCACATATAAAGGGTGGTGGATTAACAAGTTCCACTGATCATCTATCACGCTCCAGAATGGTCCATATTTGCGAACATCATCACTGTGAAAGGATTTAATTGCAACCTTTGCCCTGTATATGTCATTATATATGTATGGCGTGGACTGGCTTTCACCAGTATTAACCTTTTGAAGAACTTGCATTATTGGCTCCACTGATTTCAAAACATATATCACCTTCTTCCAAAATGTAGCACTTAAAACAGTCTTTTCCACCTCTTTTCCCTCATCAGTTCTAGAAAACTGAGATGATATCCATATGTTTGATTGAAACATTCTTCTAAGATCAATCCTGCGGGCCAGTAAGTTATTCAAAGTAGTGAAGCTGGAGGCATATCGGGTAACTGAAGGCCTTAGAAGTTCTTGTTCTTGGGTAAATTCTTTCTTCATTAAATTTAGCAAAGAAACTTGATTGTAGATAAACTTTGTAATTTTTTGCGCCTTTTCCATACATTCAGAAACACATTTGAACTTAAGAAGATCTTCAAGCATCTTGTCAATACAGTAGGTTGCACAAGGCATCCAGAATAGATTCCTTCTCTTCTCTTCAAGCATCTTCCCAGCAGCCTTATAACTGGGGGTATTCTCAGTGATAACCTACAAGAAGAGAGGACAAAAAGCAACAAAAAAGAAACTATTTTAGTTACTAGCAGATTACAATTAGGATTACAAATTATAGAAAAACTAGAATGGAAGAATTGGTTGAATACCTGAACCACATTTTCCTCGCCCACCTCTTCAACCACTTTGTCCAACAACTTAAACAAATTTAGAGCATTTTCCACAACATCAGTGGCATCAACTGAAGAAACAAAGTATGAACCATGGGGGGAAGAAACTACAAAATTGAGCAATACTCTACCCTCAATGTCTGTCCAACTATCTGCAATGATTGAACAACCAGTAATTGCCCAAAAAGCTCTAAACTTAACTAGGTTTTTTCTAATAGTTGCAATTTCTTCCTGTAGCAAGTGACCAGATATCAGTTGACTTGTAGGGCCTACTAACCCCTGTCCATATTGACCAACCAACTCAAGCATACTATGAAAGTATTGTGAGTCTGCTGCTTGTAAAGGAACTCCTGCATGGTAAAAAAATTTTGAAATGGCAGATACAACTTCCTTGCGGGACCTTTTACCAGATCCTCTTTTTGAGTTTGTTCGTTTGTAGGATGGAAGAGTCTGACTGTGTGGTGAATTCAGAGAATCAGAATCCAATCTTAATTTTTTCAGTAATGGTTCGAAACTATCGTGAGGAGACATCTCCTTAAAAGCCATTCTCAAATCTTTTCTCAGTCTTCTATCAGAAACTGCCAATCTCTCCTTGCTCATTTGATTTAAAGCTTCCTCCTCTTGCTCATTCATTTTATCTCCATTATTTGGCTGTATATAAAAAGTTGATTGGTCCTTAAAATAAGGCCATTTTTGTCTCCTCCCAGTACGGTGCCATTTCATATTCTCTTTTATTTTAAGATACACATCCTCAGGAGCATTATTACAAGGTGCTACTTCTCCTGGAATTCTAGCAAGATGTTGTTTAAACCGATTAACACCTCCACTAACCACCTTCCCGCAATAATTGCATTTGACCTTTTTCTTCTTCTCATCTTGAGCAACACCATGCTCCCAACCTGGATCAACATACCCTAATGACCGAAGTGGAGTAAAATTTAATGCCAAGTCCCTATCTCCCATCAATTGTTTTCCTCTACTTCTACCATAACCAACGACACGCTCAGGTTCCTCTTCCTCATCAGAGAGAAAAGCTGAATAAGATGGTCCAACATCTTCAGCTTGCCTAGCTCTCTTACTAGAACTGCAGCCTTCTAAATCTTCCTTCATTCTATACAACACTTCCTATAAAGATTTATCAAAAAAGTACTTCACTAAGTATATCCCACAACGAACTGTTCCCACATCTTGACTCAGCTCCACCATTCTTCAAGCCAACATAAACCCATATCTATTAACATGAACAAGCAATTTCACATATCACAAAATGCAAGCTTCACTTCCCCATACTAATAAAAAAAAATGTCCATTAAATGATTCAACCCAAAACCAAAAATACAAAACCCTGTGCTTTTGGTGGATTCTACGCTGATCATAAGACCCCAGCAACGTTTAATCATAAATTTCAAAGAAAACAAGTTCCTTTTTCTTGAATTTTTTACAACAAAAATCTGTCAAAGCCATCAAAGTTTTGGTCTTTCAAGCATAATCAAAGCCCCAAAGCAATCTAATTTATGTTGAAGCTAAAACAAGATATGGGAATTGCTCGTCGTACCTGAAATGTTTGTAGAGTTAATAGGAATTTGAGTTTGGGAATGGTGAGTCGCAGCTGGGTAAAAGGTTCAACTCGACTCGGCGTTTGTAGGGTTTCTATTTTAGACCTATATTATTTATATTTTTCAATAAATAATTAAATAAGGGAAATAAATAAGTAAGCCTTATTATAATAAATGTTTTCGAATTTATTGTTTATTAATTCAATTAATTTAATAATAAAATCTTAAAAAGGATTTATCTTTCTGCAATTTGAGTTGACTCAGTGAGTCCCAAATCAATGACTTACAGGCTGGGCTCTTGTGCTGCTGGACTTAAACATTGGAATCGATAAACTTTGATTGATGGGCTTCCTATTTTTAAAATCGTTGCTGTTGAATTTTTTATTTTTTGAGAATTTTTATTCTCCTGTTTTAACCATTATTATTATTATTTTTATTGTTATTTAAATTCATTGTATATTAGTAGTTTATGAAATTAAAAAGTATTTATTTAACTAATCATTTTTAGAAACCTCAAACGAAGTGGGAGGGATGCTTATAATTATTTTAGTAAAAATAAAAAGGTAAATTTACTAGTTACCAACCAGCATGAAACATTCTGTTAGTAACAATTGTAACAATAGATTGCTCATCAGTGAGCAGGAAAAAATTGCGGACATTTGTTGCAGAAAATATAGCAAACCAGCTATAAAGGGCCTCTCAAACACCATTAGATTCCACGGCCAGCTACCTAAACTTGTACCTCCATAAATTATAACTCTAAACTTTTGTGGGATGTGTATGCTTTTCCTCATTTAATTTTCTGCGCCAACATCAAGCAAGTCAAATGGGAGGAGGACAGATTGTCGCGGTTGGCGCCTCGGTTTTACTTGTAGTTGGAGTATGCGTTGGTGTCATAGCAGGAGGTTTGAGTGGCAATGGTTCAGATGATATTGATGGTTATCATAATCTTTCTACAAGTTCAAAGGCTATTGCTGCTGTTTGTGGGCCAACTGATTTTAAGGAAGCTTGTTTTAACAGTGTGAATTCGGCTGCCAACAATAAGAGTGCTACGCCAAAGGACTTCATCCAGGCTGCTATTCAATCTACAATCCGTGTGGTGGAAGAGGCAAGGAAAAAGACAGGATCAGTGTTTGACAGAAATGATGAGAGTCAGAAAATGGCAGAGGAAGACTGTGAAGAATTGTTGGATTTTGCTGTTGATGAGTTAAAAGCTTCCCATTCAGCGGTTGGTCAAAGTGACTTGCAGTCTTTGGATCAAAGGAAGAATGAGATTCTGAATTGGTTAAGTGCTGTAATATCTTATCAACAGACATGCATTGATGGGGTGAATCAGCCAGAATTGAAGAATAAAATGTCTAATGAGATTCTTCATAATGCAACTCAGTTGACAAGTAATGCCTTGGCTATTGTTTCTTCCATTTCAGGGATCATAAACACATTCCATCCGCCTATGAACAACACTACACCTTCTCGGCGACTTTTAGGTTTATCAGAAAATGGTAGTGGAAAATTCCCTGAATGGCTTTCAGCTTCAGACAGGAAGTTATTAGAAATCAATGACAATGCTCAACCGACTCCTAATGCAGTCGTGGCTCAAGATGGTAGTGGACAATATAAAACCATTAGTGAAGCCCTTGATGCATATCCCAAAGACCTGAAAGGGAGATATGTTATATATGTGAAGGCTGGAATTTATGAAGAGTACATTACTGTAAACAAAGATCAAGTTAATGTGTTCATGCATGGTGATGGACCTCGGAAGACAATCATTACAGGAAATAAAAACAACCGTGAGGGTGTCTCAACATATAGGACTGCAACCTTCTGTAAGTTCATCCAAAATACGATGTACTTGCAATGTTTCATTTTAAACTTGCTAACTAATGCTGGTAACTGTTGATCTTACAGCTGCAGTTGGGACTGGATTCATTGCAAAGTTAATTGGGTTTCAAAACACAGCTGGATCAGAAGGGCACCAGGCAGTGGCACTCCGAGTTCAGTCAGACATGTCAGCCTTCTACCAATGCAGAATGGATGGGCACCAGGACACATTGTATACCCAAACTCATCGTCAATTCTATCACAACTGTGTCATCTCTGGAACTGTTGATTTCATCTTCGGTGACGCTGCTGCAGTCATCCAGAGCTCTTTAATCATTGTAAGGAAGCCAATGGATGGCCAGCAGAACACAATAACTGCTCAAGGACGATCAGACAAACGTGAAACCACTGGCTTGGTAATCCAACACTGCCGCATCGTCCCAGAGCAGAAACTGTTTCCATTAAGATTCAAGATCCCCACTTACTTGGGTAGACCCTGGAAGTTATTCTCAAGAACTGTTATCATGGAATCAGAAATAGGAGATTGCATTCAGCCAGCAGGGTGGCTGCCATGGGATGGGACCTTTGCACTGGACACGCTGTACTATGCAGAATTTGCAAACCAAGGCCCCGGGGCTGTGACAAATAAAAGAGTCAATTGGCTGGGATACCATGTCATAACAAACAGAAATGAAGCAGTTCAATTTACAGCAGGTTCATTTATCCAAGGAGGTCTGTGGTTGAAAGACACAGGATCACCTTTCTTACTAGGTCTCACACTTTTAGCAACTCAAAACCAAATTAAATTTAAGTCGTAGAGTTTGGAAGGTGATAAGATAGTATCATAAGCCTCTTCATACTTCATGTATCCTTTCAGTGGAAATTTTGTCAGACTTCATCGTTTTTTCCATTTGTGGATGTAAAAAGTTGAATACAATGTATTCAAAGATGTTTTACAATAGTGTAAATTATATATCAAATTTTTTTGTGATCTGTTTTTGTTAATTGAATTGTCAACCTTAGATTTCCTTGCAAGTTATGCATTCGGGATACTGCTCTTACTAGTACTACACAACACAAGGGCCTGATGTCATTCCAACTAGAGCAACAAATTAGGCTATAATTTTTTATTTTGAGCAACGATCCACAAGTTGATCCAGGATTTAGTTATAAAAAGAAATTTTCAAAAGCTTTAAAAAAATGGTGTGTCCCACAATGTAGGCAACAAGGGCAACAACCACCTGCACCACTATGATGAGTAAGACCTGAAAACTATTATCACCAGCCATGAATCCTTAAAGTGCTGTGATAGAAAAGTCCTGCCATAATAGGCAAAAGAATGAGATTCCAAACAACCCTCTCAAGATAATATATGTCCATCCAACATAAAGCCACTAGATGATTTGTCTTTAGTGGAATGGCCTCCTTATAACGAACTCAAACTAAACACTTAAATCCAACCACCAACACAATATAATGGGTGAGTTTGAAAACATTCAAAAGATATAGAAAAATATTTTTTTTGGAAGAATTCTTCAGAATAAAGAATTATTAGCAGTGACATTAATAGTTTAGTTTTCAGTAACTTGTACCATATACAAAGCTTACTACCACTGGAAAGGATGAAAGAGTTTACTGAAACCAAGTTCAAGGCTTATTGACACTATAGAAGGAAAATGGTCATAGCAAGTGGTTGATGCCAAAGCTCAACATGAAGAATGTATCATTTACTGCAAGCTAGTAGATGTGCATAAAGGTTAACATTTTAACTCTGGCACAATGGAGAATAAGTCCTTTTCCCAAAAAACAAACCACATTTACAAATACATTCTCAACAAAGTCACATTGAGTAAAGGACTTAAAACAGCCATAATTGATATGTCTATATAAATGGAACCGCTGCTCTTTTTGAGTAGAGTCTAGATGATTAAAATCGAAGCAAAGTGTCACAGAAATTCAGATGATAAAGAAGAAGAACAAAGTATGGAGAAAGTATGTTGCGAAAATACGTACAACTATATTGAGCAAGACACAGTACAGCTTAACAAATCCAAAACCTCGATTACACAACAATCTACTCTAAGGCCAAATCATCTCTACAAGACTTACAAGGCAAATCACCCCATCAAACAACAAAAATTAGCCTTAGCAAGTCACCATACCCAATCAAAACAAGCAAAATGAATACTTTGCAATACGCAAATCTATTTTCCAATTCCATGATTGCTTTCTTGATGTTGATAGTGCCCTGCAACTGCACCAGATGGAACGGGATGCAACCCATTACTGCTCTTCTCTCCTCCATTTTTATCATTATTATATTTCACCAAAACCCCACCACTCCCTTTCTTCAATTCTCTCTCCCTCTCTTCAGCTGCCAAGTATACAAGCCTTTCCAGTGCCTCTCTAGCTCGTTTCTTCGCCAAAGCAGCCTCCTTAACTCTCCTCTCCGCCTCAACTCTCGCCATAGCAGCCGCTTTACTCATCGATAAAGCTGCAATCTTGGCGGCCGCAACTAAAGCCCTGGCCGAACCCACATCGAGAAACTTCTTATTATCACCATTTCCATTACTATTAGTACTATTATCAGTAGCAGTATTACTATTCATCTGGGTGTCTCCGTTGACTTTGAAGAAGATGAAATTAGGGTTTGAACAAGGTGGACAAACGAAAGCTGAGGTAGGACAGGACGGTAAGGAGGAGGAGGAGCAAGAGAGGTGGCAAATGGAGGGGCATTTGACGCACATGAGACGCACGTTAGGAGGGGGAGGTGAAGTTTCGTAAACTTGGAGACAGATTGGGCAAAAGAGTCCTTGGTGACATTTCAAGATGCAGTTGGTGCATAAACGGCGGTAACTGCCACGGTGGCGAACGTTATGGAGGAGCAAGCCGTGATTGGAAACGCAACCACCGCATTCAGATAGATGGTCTCGTTTCATTTTCAGTTTTAAACTTGTTTGAGGATAGGTTTTTATTCCATTTTTGAGTTTGTGACTGAATGAGTGGGTGGTGGTGCCAACGGTAACCCTAGGAAAATTAGGGTTTGGAATAAGAAAGCGGGTGAAATTTGGGGAAAAGATGAGATTTTGAAACAAGGGTTTTGGTTTTGGAGTAGTGGCCCTAGTGGTTGAATGAGTGGGTGGTGGTGCCAACGGTAACCCTAGGAAAATTAGGGTTTGGAATAAGAAAGCGGGTGAAATTTGGGGAAAAGATGAGATTTTGAAACAAGGGTTTTGGTTTTGGAGTAGTGGCCCTAGTGGGTTAGTGCATTAATGGTATGTTACAGTTTCATACGACTCAGAGACACAGTGGAGTTTAGATTTTGGTAGAGGTGAGGTGGGGACCTACCCACCTGCACAAGCTTCTTAATTTTTGATTTTTTCTCCGAAAATGGAGTTATTTATAATCAATAATATTCCCAACTTAATCATACATATAGGCCATGTTTTAGACTAATGATCACATTAGTCAATTAGATCAATTTAATTGGAATTTGACGGATAGTTCAATTTGGAAGAATAATCTAAATAAGATCGT
Source organism: Mangifera indica (assembly GCF_011075055.1). Taxonomy (NCBI): domain Eukaryota; kingdom Viridiplantae; phylum Streptophyta; class Magnoliopsida; order Sapindales; family Anacardiaceae; genus Mangifera; species Mangifera indica. Next base: position 20,445,478 of record NC_058143.1, read on the forward strand.
TTTGAATTATAATTTATATTAATTTATATTTGAATAATCAATCTATTATGGTTTAAGGTTATGTTTGTTAATATTAGTCTACTAATGTATAAGAAGTATTACCCTTTAACACCAATTATGAAACTTCTTTATAAAATTATAACCAACAGTATACTTTGTCTGCTTTTGACAGTATCATGATCCAAGCTTTTAAAAGGTAGAGCAACATTACCCTCCAGGATATTTTGAATAGTTTCTAAGATAAACATTCGTGGAAAATTCAAGCAAAAGTTGTGACGATATTTGAACCGTTTTAATATATATGGTCATAGGCTTAGAGATATAGACAGGTCAACTCATGAAAGGTTTGGCATAATGCAATTGTTTGTGCGGGAACTGGAATACACCCAACGTTAGGATTCAACCTTGCGCACACTCTTTGGTAGGTTTAGTATTATTAGTTTTATTCTGCTCTATACTCTACTAGTCCCTTCTTCAGAATTGCACATGACTTTAATCCTACTTCTACTCCTACTCTGTAATACCCTTAGGTATGTTCTAAGGGCAATTATGTCTTTTGATCATGTTTTGAGATATATTTTTATATATATATTTATATATATATATATATATATATATATATATATATATATGGAGAGAAAAGTCAAAAAAATGCAACTTTTACACTTTTTCCATCATTTTCTCGTCCCTTCCAGAAAAGGCAGCCTTCTTCATGCTTTTTTTTTGCTTTTTGAAGAAAAAGAAAGGATTTGAAGGAGTTTTGGAAGACAAGTAAGGAAAGAAAAGAAAATGAAGTACTTTGGAAGCCTTGGTAACCAAAAGATCTCTTCCTTTTCCCTTTACCTATGCTTATATATGTATTGGATGCATGTTACATGAATATGTTAGTATGTTTTGGTGTTGATTTAAGGTGATAAAAGAAGTAAGACAAGGAAAAAGAAGTCAACTTGCAAAAAATTGGCTTAAAATAATGTAAGAGGTATCATCTTTGATATATTGTATGTTTTAGGCTTTTGGTTCCTTGGATCTATGTTCTAAATGATGATTTTGAAGTTGAGAAATGTTGTTTTGCCATTTGGGGTGTCTATGTGTGTGATTTTGTTGATGACAGAGAGTTGTACAATATTTATAGTTTTGCCATTGAGTTCGTCTCATGTTTTGGTTGTCTTATTTTATGAATCATGAGTGCTATTATAGCTTTTTGGAAAGCTCTTTGAATCCTCTTTTCAATGATATATAACTTATATGAATTAGAAATTATTTGGACTGATAAATATTGTATGAACCACAAGGACTGTTTTATCAAATAAACAGAGGAGACAATTTTTGCCACTGATTTTATCTCACGTTTTGACTGTCTTATCTGATGAATCATGAGTGCTATTATAGCTTGTTGGAAAGTTCTTTGAATTCTCTTTTCAATGATATATAGTTTGTATGAATTAGAAATTATTTGGATTGTTAAATATTGTATAAACCAAAAGACTGTTTTACCAAATAAACAGTAAAGACAGTTTTTGCCACTGATTCATCCCACGTTTTGACTATCTTATCTAATGAGTTATGAGTGATATTATATCTTGTTGGAAAGATTTTTGAATTATCTTTTCAGTGATATATAACTTGTATGAATTGGGGATCATTTGAACTGTTAAATATTGTATGAACCACAAAGACTGTTTTACCAAATAAATAGAGGAGGTAGTTTTTGCCACTGATTTCATCTCATGTTTTTACTGTCTTATCTAATGAATTATGAGTGCTATTATAGCTTATTGGAAAGTTCTTTGAATCATGTTTTCAACGATATATAGCTTGTATGAATTAGAAATCGTTTGGACTGCGAAATTGTATGAAAAAGGAGGTTACCCTGTTAAATGAACAGGGTTGTGAACAATATTTCACAGTTTTGGAAAGGAAAAGAAAGAAAAGAGAGGAAAGGAAAGGAAAAGAAAGAAATGAGAGAAAAAGAAAAGAAGAAGAAAAGAAAGAAAAACAAGAAAAGGAATTTGGGGCTCAAGATTCGGGGATTGTCCCAAGAATATGGTCTGGTGAGTTATGAATAGATTTAGATAGAAGCAAAATTAGTAAGATATAAGACCCGCATGTATGCTATGAACTATAAGAGGGCACTTTACACTACACCGCCCGCAGTAGGGCACGTCCGTAGTAGGACATGTCTGTAGTAAGACATAAACCCACAGTAGGGTCTGCTCGCAGTAGAGCATGCTCGTAGTAAAATTCAATTCAGATTCAGAAATGGTGTAGTGAGAGAAAGGAAAAGAGTTCGAGCTTAGAAAAATGCCAAATCCCTATAGTCAGCTTCCAGAAAGTATCAACTAGACACCGGATGGGACAAAGTATGACCAAATTAGTAAAACATGAACTAGATTATCCTCTCGATTTCTTATGGGGGTTATGAGTGAGATTGAGTCCCGAGAGTAAGTTAGAACAGAAAAGAAAATAGTTTACTTAATTCTTTCCCCTTACTAAGTATTCTTATCACTCAATTCCTTTTCTTTCATGATTGTAGGTACAAGTAATCGAGGTAGCTGCGAGACAGGGTCACGTCAGCATAGGTAGATCCGGTTAGAGTAGGTTATCTCTAGTTTATATTACATGCATACAGTGACATGTTCTTATCGACTTTTAACCTTTTCGAGATGATGGTACAACTGTATATGATTACTGCACGTATTCAGATGCTTTCAAATGAGTTTTCACATGAGTATATACATCTTTTGTTCGCTTCTAGATTTTCAATTTTTTAAAATAATTTCTAAACACTTTTAGTGATGCGTTCATGTTAAAGTATTTTAAAAGATAAAAAAAAAAATAGACACTCCGGATATTAATTCATAACATTTATCCTTTGGTGAATAGTACTTCTAAAAAGGAATGTTACATACTCTAACACTCCTCACTCGTGGAACAACTCCTTAATCTTAACATGAAACCAACAACCTTATACATTCTTCTTATATTGTTGCTCATATCACAATGATGTCATATTTGTTTTGTTGGGAATGATAATCCATCTATTCTAAACTTCCAATTTCAGATGTAGCTGCTGCAAAAATGGAACATGATGTTTGTTCTGCATATGATATCTTAAACGGTAACTATTAACTTAGAAAAGCAATTCTACAATTAAATGCAACCAATTTCTAGGTTTCCCACGTTCTTCTTTCAACAACATAATTCGAAGGCATAAATTATCAATCACTATAAAAATTCCAAAGACATGTTAACTCCATTGTAAAGACTACATGTTTTTCCAGCTACAATCCTGTGGCAAAAATATAGGAACCAAACTCACAGCCTCTGCCAGTTCTTTGAACACCACCAATCTCTCAGAATTTCACCAAAAAAGTTACAGCTAGGTAGTTAAACCTGATGAAGCAAGAAATCACATTCTTAAAGAATTTTGAACTTGGTCGACTATCAATCTGCCATCATAAATGGATCTTCTTTCCCAAGATCAGCAATCAAAGGTTCTAATGTCGTTGTGTCCTCATCTTCTGGGGTCAAATAAGTAGGGAATGGAAGTAGTGAAATATCAGGTTTCCTGTAAACAGCATCTTTGATAAACACAAAGTTCCCTTCAGCACCCGGGACCTGCAGATAAAAAACTTGCATGATATAAAAACTTCATAAAAACAACATTGTAATATACAGGACACTTTCGGTTTTGCTTCCTTCCATTCAGAATCTTATCTTCAAGAAATCTCATCAAAGCATCAAATTTATATACCTGCCCTTTCACCCACATCAAATCCCTAGCTGGATCAATTTTGTAAACCCATACATTTTTTACTGTTCTCTGCTTTCCACCCATGCGTCCAGGCATCTTTTTACCTTTAAAAACCTATATATGCAGCATATCATTGTCAAATCAAAAGCCAAGGGAAATCACAATGACAGAAAAGAGCTTTGATAGTGATTAAGCGGGGAGAAACATTAGTCGTGGGATATGACTAAATGTAATTTCAAAATATAAACAAAATATTGCAACCAAAGATAGGTAAATGTAAAACGAACCAGCCATCACACAAGCATTTCCACTCTATCTCTCTCATGATAGAAGAGATAAGGGAACAGATTGAATCATTATCGAATACAATTTTGCATACCCCACAACCCAATAGGCGATTTCAAGTACGGGAATAGTCCAAAAGGAAACAATACTAGTCAAACTTATCTAGTTACACCAGAAGAGATAAGGAAACCCATGCAATAAACAATCCTTATAACAAAATTTCTTCATGAAAAGAGAAGATTAAACCAACAAAATTCTGCTCATAATGAAGTAGTAAAATTTCCGTTATCTTGATGATTGTAATAGATGATACAAGATTCAACAGTGTAAAGGAGTCATACAAACCTTGCCAGGAGCATCTCTCTGACCTGTTGAACCAATACTACGATGCGATAGTGATGCACCATGAGATGCTGGCATACCTTTAAATCCCCATCTTTTCATTCCACCCTGAGCAGAGAGAAACACCATAAGACATGTGAGTCAGAAGTCCCAAGGATTTAAAACAATACAAACCCAAACCTTGTCCATTTTCCCTCTCGTTAGCATCCTCAGCTCATCACATGAAAGAATAATGACGCGAATAATGGAAATTATACAAACGTGTCTATGCAGTTCTCACATTGGAAGACTTTACAAACAACAAGATCCCGAAATCATATCTTCTTTATCATACTCAGATTCTCAATTCCCAGTAAGCTAGGATTAAACAAACGCAGAGAAAAAAAAAACAATTTTATTTTTTTGATCTTACAACTGAGGTATTGTTCATGAAGCACAGGAATCAAACAGTGTGAAGATCCTTCCAAAAATACTAACAGCAAATTTTCAAGTATATCCCCAGCAAAATAACTCAAACAAAAACCTCTTCTTTTAAACAAGAAAGAAGAGGACTCAAATAAAAGACATTCCAATCATGAATATATGTCATGAAGGGCTATTAGGATGTTCATGCCTAAACATACAAACAACTGATTGGAAACAAACTTTTTATTTATTTTACTTTATTTTGCGAATTTGTAAAAACTGAGTTTGCAAGTCACTAATATCATTTCTGTTATTACTGAATTGTTATAATTTGAACCTCAAACCTAGGTCTAAATCGTCTCACAACTTTTCCACTTGATATTAAATGAATCACACTTCACATTGCTAATTTAATCTGTTACTTGATTTTTTGTTCAATTGTATGGATAGAGAGTTTCTGTTATTTTATCATCAACTACTATTATTCCTATATATCATTCTATTTAGTTCTTAACCAGAACACATGACCATTGCATTCATCATATAGTATAGAGTTGTGAAAGTAAATGAAAAAAATGTCTAATTATCATATTGAACCATACTGATTAAGGGCAAAGCAAAAAAGACGATTATTCCTCAATCATGTGATCCAACCATCTTGCAAGCCCATTGCATCAAATTTATCCTAATTCTAGTGACTAAGGCGAGTTTATGATGTAGCATTAATCATTCTTAGATATGAAAAAGAAATTATAAAAATAGTAAGGCATCATCTATACTCATATGTGCATTAGAATTTGAAAAAAGGCAATAGGAAACAATTTGAACATTAGTTAAAATTATAGAAACAAAACAATTACTTCACCTGAAAACCTTTCCCTTTTGTTATTCCTGTGATATCAACATATTGGCCAGGAACAAAGTGGCGGACACCAATAGACGTACCAACTGGAAGAAGCGCATCCTCGGTCACAGGAAACTCTCTCAATTTCCTCTTGAGTTCAACACCTTGAGCCCTAAAATGACCCACTTCAGGTTTTCTCAAATGTTTCTCCTTCTTCTGCCCGCATCCAATCTAACTAACACCATAACATATCACCACTACACACTTAAACACATATCCATGAAAAGTCCAATATTGTATCTTCTTTCAATAAAAACAAACACAATACAGAAACTTATTCCTATTTAGATTAAGCAAAAACAAAACACTCAATCTCCCAAACATAAAAATCTATTCTTTCCAACATTTTCTCAAACCTCCGAAAAAAGAACAAAGGGCACGGCTATTTTCACTCAATAAATTGCTAAGTACACACTCCATAAAATTGTAAAAATTAAATTTTGATCATAAATGGACAATAAACTGAAAACCAAAAAAGTTCATTAAATTAAAACTTTAATAATATGTGACTAAGAAAGCACAACAACATGCCCACAAAAATAAAAGGTTAAAAAAAGGAACTTGACCCTTACCTGTAAGGCAGAGAAGCCTTCTTTTTCAACAGTTTTAACTTGAGAGACAATATTATCATCGACCCAAAGCACAGTAATAGGAATCCTCGCACCCCATTTATCCCAAATAGCCGACATTCCGCACTTGACTGCAATAACACCGGTTCGTTTTGAGTTGGGATTCATCACTCCCGGTTTTGCTTCAATAATTCTCGACTCTTGTACTTGGATCTCCGACCCATCAATCAAAGAATCTGTGCTGAAACTTTTAAATAAGATGAATGGGGCTGAAGGTGTCCTGGGATTGGTGGTGAGCAGCTGGTGGAAGCGGTTAATGAGGGCTCTTGATAAAGGCCACATATTGGGCAGTTAAGAAAGCTGAAAAAGCTAGGGGAGCCTGAGGTTTTGGAGTGCGAGGGTTTTGAGTTTGGGACTTGGGGGCTCGGAAGAGGAAATCATTACCTAGTGCGCAGTGCTTCTGTCTTTATATACTTCATCAGCTATACATACACATATACATGTATATCCATTTGGCATATATATAATTTTCATATATTTCATTATTTTTATGTATTAAAATTTCACTTATCTATTTTTATTTTTATCGAAAGAAAAGGACCATTCTATCAAGGCCAAATGACTGTATCCCACCCAAGGTATGTTGTATACCTCAGTTTCCCCCTTTAACTTTGATAATCCTAAATACCCACCTATGAGCAGTTAAAATTAACGATAATAAAAGTAAAATTGTCATTTTCTCTATAATATTAAAAATAAACTAAAATATAAATTTTTTTGCCCCCCTAAACTTTAAAAATTAAAATTTCCTCCAATCTAAGTTTTAAAAAATGGCAGTTTCACCCTAGGATTTCATTTTGAAATCTTCGACGTCATCTTCAGCTTTATTACTGACGGTCTCTCCCTCCTGAAACATCCTCTCTCTCCAACGGTCTCTCTTCTTCCATTTGGACATCCGATAAACGTCGGAGAAGTGGTGGAAGACGAAGAGCTTCGTTGAGGAAGACAAAGACAAAGTTGTCGTCAAGGAAGACGAAAACAAAGTTGTTGTCAAGGAAGATGAAAACGAAGTTATCGTCTTCGTCTGGGAAGACGGTCATCTTCGTCTAGGAAGACAGTCGTCTTCCCAAAGGTCTTCGTTTGAGAAGATGGTCATCTTCGAAGAGGTCTTCGTCTGGGAAGACAGTTATCTTCCTAGAGATTTTCTTCTTGGAAGATGATCGTTTTTTCAGACAAAGACAAGGTCTCTCTCTCTTATTTGGACGTCTGATCGATATTAGAGAAACTATGGTTATTTGTCTTCCCAGACAAAAGAAGAGGATGTTTCAAGAGAGAAAGGCTGCCGGTAATGGACCAGAGATGGCGTCAGAGATTTTAAAACAAAATCCTAAGGTGAAACTGTCATTTTTTAAAACTTAGGTTAGAGGAAACTTTTAGTTTTTAAAGTTTAGGGGGGTAAAAAGAGATAAAATTTAAAAAAGTTAGAGTTTCATTAATTTTAACTGTTTATCGGTAAGAATTTGGGATTATCAAAATTAAAAAGAAAAAACTTAAGAATGCAACATTCCTTGGGTAGGCATAGTCCTTTGGCCTTCTATCAAATGTGTCAAAGTCTACAAGTAAACCGCACCCCACTACACTTGTGGCTGTGGCCTAAAATCAAGGAACGTCTGGCTCAGCCGAGTTCAACTTAAGGGTAAAGTACGGAGCTCCATTTTTGTGGGCAATGGAGGTCCTCCGCTCACACTTTATCCCAACTATCAAATTTTCAAAACTCAATTTCCCCAAATTTCACCGTCAGATTCCTCAGATTCCACTAACTTCACTCAAGCTTCATGGCATTCGAGCTGAAGCATCGTCATTGTCATCCTCACCCTCTCTGTCGCCCTCGACCAACGGGGAGAAGATGGTGGTGGAGCTAGTAGGAGCTTTCAATGAACTAACGGAAAGGATGAACGTGCTTTCAACAAGTTCTTCCCGTTTACTCTTCAAGTGTCTTAAGCTCTCAATTCCAATACTTGAAAGCTTGCCCCTTTCCCCAGATTCGCGCTCTCCGCTCACCAAAGCCTTGTCTGTTGCTCTTCTCCTCGCCGATCTTCAGGTACCTTTTTCATGGCTTTTTGAGATTTTTAATAACAAAAGTTGAAAACTTTGTGGGTAATTTCATCAAAAGTTGAAAACTTTGTTGGTAATTTCATCAAGTTTTTAGAACGTTGCTTGTAATTTTTATCGTAATATGAAAACTGTTGTACAAGAGTAGAAAATTTTGTTGGGTTTTTTTATTTTATTGAAAGTTTATAATTTTGTTTGTGATTTTAAGAATTTGATGTTATTGTTGCAGATGGATGCTGAAGTGATTTCAGCTGGGATGTTGAGGCAAGCAGTTGAGGCTGGTGTGGTATCTATACAACAAGTGAGGGATAGGATTGGTGTTGGTACTGCTTATTTGTTGCATGAAAGTTTGCGTGTTAAGAACAATATTAATTTGAAGTTGCAAGTTTTGGATGATGATACGGCTGCTGCTTTGAGAAAGTATTGCTTGACCTACTATGATATAAGGGCTTTGATCCTAGAAATGGCAATTAAGCTTGATATGATGAGACATTTGGACTACTTGCCTAGGTATCAACAACTAATGATTTCTCTTGAGGTTTTGAAAATACATGCCCCATTGGCTCATGCTGTGGCTACCAATTACTTATCTTTTGAATTGGAGGATCTTTCTTTCCAATATCTGTTTCCTTATTCTTATCTTTATGTAGATACATGGTTGAGAAGTCATGAGACAGGAAGTAAGCCTTTAATTGATTTATACAGGGAAAGGTTGCTTCAGTCTTTGAAAAATGATCTTGCCCTAGATGAGATAGTAGATGATGTCTCAGTACTGGGTCGTTATAAAAGTCGTTATAGTACAATGAAGAAACTATTAAAAGATGGCAGGAAACCAGAGGAAGTCAATGATGTTTTGGGTTTGCGAGTCATATTGAAGCCGAAGTCAGATGTAGGAAATGTGTCTGAAGTAGGCGAGAGAGCATGCTACAGAACACGTGAAATTATCCGATCTTTGTGGAAAGAAATGCCTCACAGAACGAAGGACTACATTGCTTGGCCAAAAGCAAATGGTTATAGGAGTTTACATATGGCAGTTGATGTGAGTGACAATAGTAAGACTAGACCTCTAATGGAAATACAGATTAGAACCACTGAGATGGACATGTTGGCAGTGAATGGAACAGCATCCCATGCATTGTACAAAGGTGGTCTTACCGATCCAGCAGAGGTCAGTCAGCGATCTGTTATCTGATTGTGGTTTGGTCTCTACTTTGGCCATGATTATATACTTCAAGTAAAAATTCTCATTAAGTCTCAACATATCCATAGCCTAAATACATGTTCTCTCTTCAGTTACTGTTACTTTGACTTTCATTACAACTGAAATGTGGGATGATTGATTGTATAAAAGCTAGTTTTGGTACTTGGAGGGGGGTTGGGTCTGACTGATTAGATGGGCATAATTGTACAACATATATAGGTCTTTGACAAGCTTTAAATTGGTGGTCAGGCAAAGCGGCTCAAGGCCATAATGCTGGCTGCAGCTGAACTTGCAGCACTACGTCTTAAAGATCTTCCATCTGCAAATCATATTGGTATTGAGATTGACCAGAGAGATCGAGTTTTTCGCCTTCTCGACAAGAATGGTGATGGTAGAATCAGCATCGAGGAACTCATGGAAGTGATGGAAGAGCTTGGTGCTCCAGGAGAAGATGCACAAGAAATGATGCAGCTTCTTGATTCAAATAGTGATGGTTCTCTGAGCCCTGATGAATTTGATTTGTTTCAAAAACAGGTAACAACCAACGGTTTTAGTGCTGTAAGTGCGCATCAATTCTGAAATTTTAGACATATCCTGGATTTCTATTTCTCATCTCAAAATTAGTATTTGTCATTCTGATCAATTTATTTGTTTGTGAATGCTCATTTAAATTTGCTCAGCCTGGATCAGAAATTCAGTTGAAACTTTCATATGGTGATTATTGATTTAATATTCACTCCGTTTTTCTCCATGTTTATGCAGGTTGAATTTATGCGAAATTTAGAGGACAAGGATGATCAATACAAGACCATTTTGAATGAGAAGCTTCAAATGGGAGATAACAGTGGCTTGATTCAGGTATACAGCAAAGAACTTGGCAATAGGCTTACTAGTTAGATTAGAATCATGGAGATAATTTATTTCTGTATGCACAGTGAAATTACCATGTGCTATACATTGCCTTGGGATCAGTTTTAATGTATCCTCCCATTACAAAAGTGCCGAGACATGAATCAAGAGAAGAAATGGATACACAATGGCTGATATATGTGGTGGCTTGTGTGCCCTAAAACTTCACCTTTTTGATCATTCGGATTTTTAACTTAATGAACCAAAAAGTTGAATAAAATGGTATGCTCTGTGCTGAGAGCTGCTATAAGAAGATCAAAATTTGAGAAGGCTAACTGTTAATTCTCCATCATGGATTGTGATTAGGTTGAATAAGGCTAATTTGGAAAATTAAAAATTAATCGGATTAGTATTAGAATGAATAAAAAGGTATTATCTTGGGAAGTAAATTAAAGGTAGGGTTTAAAAGGGATTGGGGATCATAGTTGGGCAATTGAATTGTTATAGAGTCTGTATCTGGGTGTTGTATCATCACCTAAACTCTCTTAGCAGAGCACTGGATAAGTTGAAATCTCAATATAATTCTCAATTCAGTCATATATGAAATTTATTATTTTCCAGGGTTTTATCACTAACTAGCATAAACATATATGATGCTTGTGATTTGTTTACTTCATGAGACTGTACCTATATGCGCTTTGAATATTTTAAAGCATCTACTTTTTTACTTTGAGACACTTCAAAACAGGTTAAAAACTTTCACCCAATTTCCAACCCAATTTTTATCATTCACCGTCAGGCTTAGATCCCCTGATGTATATATAGGACCATTGCTCAGTATGTTGTCACCAAATCTTGGCTTGCAGACTTAGATCCCTTGATGTTGCTTTAAGTTTGAACAAGTATCCACAGTGCTAAGTTATGTGGTCAGCAACTCTTGGCTTGGAGGGTGTCCTAAATCACTTGATAGCCTTTCGCATAACTGTAGAAATCAAAGTTTGATCAAAATGTCAGACATGAGAAGAGAATGAGGGAGAACAAAAGGGGGAGAAATTAAAGGAAAAGAGGGGCTACCTGTCTGTAAGCGGATGTGTCTCCAAATGATTTTCTTAACTCAACTACAAACAAGGATGGACTGATCTCAAATACCTACGAAAATGTGACAAGAATTAGTTTATCAAGAAACAAGCACAATTTCATCACCATAGAAAACAAATTTTTTTCAGAAGTACCTCTGCTGCAACTGAAAGACTACCCAAGTTTTTCTGTGCCTTGTGCTCCTGTGTAGCCTTCAACTGAATACGTAACATTCCAATGTTAAACAGTAACTATTATTTGTAAGTTACAAGTTGAACATTTAAGAAAAGCAATACTAACCTTTCCATTTTTCTTCTGTACTCTAAATCCCATCTCTGTTACAGTATTCTCAATCCTCTCAAGCAAATCTTTGGCAGATCGACTGGATGTAAATCTGATTTTTCGCTCAGAAACATCCTAAATTATCAAACAGAAAGCAGAAATTTTATGGTTATAGATTTGGAAGAACTTGCGTCCGTTTGCTATACTTTCATTCTCACCTCTTTCTCAAAGAAACCAGAGAGGTCTAAGCATGAGGACATTCCAATTAATTGGAAAGCATTGATGGGGGTGGGTGAGCCTGGACTCTTGTCTGCATCCGATGACTATAACAAAACAGTAGTCAGCTTAGTCATGGAAATACCAACAATGGTCGACAAAGGAGAATTTCCAGAGTTGTTACCATTTCTTGCATTGAGAAGGCTTCATTGTCAATAAATATATCTTCATCTTCATCATCATACGGATCTGCTGTAGTATAATCCTGTTTGAACCATTCGTCCGCTTTGATATCTGCCATTGTCATTCGCTTAATAGGGTTTGGTTCAAGAATCCCTCTTAACATGCTTTCAGCTCCAGGTGATAACCATTTTGGTATCTTGGTATCTCCCTTGAAAATCTGGAAATTCTCAACAGGCAGCATATAATGAGATTCAACCCATGTAAAAGTCTTCCATTACATGTTATAAGGAACTTTTTGTTACCTTCTGATATAGAACAGCAAGGTTTCGATCATCAAAAGGGAGGTATCCGCTGAGAATTACATACAAGATAACGCCGCATGACCATATATCCGAAGTAGCACCATCATATCCTCTATTGGCAAGAACCTCTGGTGCAACATAGTTTGGACTTCCACAGGTTGTATGCAGTAACCCATCATCCTGACATTACACATGAATTTGGACAATGTGATCAGCAACATAAAAGATACAAAAATTCTAAGAAACTTCCACTTTCTCAAGTAGAATACCCTGAAATGCTGTGGAAGAGCACTGAGGCCAAAATCAGATATCTTTATATTCCCCTTCGAGTCAACAAGAACATTCTCTAACTGCAACATCAAATCACCAGCACCCATATTAGAATGATAAGCTTACACTCATGTTACATTTGATACTGAAATGACCATATACCTTGAGATCCCTGTGGAAAACGCCTTTGTTGTGACAGTAACTGACGCCGTCAATTAGCTGCTGGAAGATCTTCCTTCCTTCAGCTTCAGGAAGTTTTCCCTTAGATGCCTGCAATATATGATTTATTAGCATAAACTGAAGAAGGTGAAGGCTCACTGTATTATGTCTCGAATGGGTTCTTACAATTCTATCAAACAACTCTCCACCAGTAACGTATTCTAAGACCATATATATCTTGCTCTTGCTTGCCAACACCTGCATATTCATTATTCTTTGGTCAATTCATTTACTTGTATTTTATTCAAATGCAATTTTGAATACACCTGATTGTATAATTCTAAACTTGAAATCATACAAATGTCACCAGGAAATTCATCTCAAACCAACCAGCCACATCATCATAAATAATTCATCCCCATACCACGGTCATGATAAAGATAGGCAACAAACAAGATGCTATCCTAGGAAGTAAAAATAATAGAGCATAAAGATGTGGGTCATAATTGATACTAAAACAACTTAATTTGCCTCGAAAAAGTCACTACCACGGTGGGTTTCATGGGTAGAGTCGAGGAAGAGGGTCCCTTTACGTGTCAACTTCTACTGTTGTATTGTGGACCTTTCATATTATTTACCAGCCGCACCAGTGTCGGCTCAGCATGCAAAGGTGTAAGTAAAATTTTCTGGGATATCCGTGAAAAATCCATGTCTCCCTGGTCCAAGACATGTGAACCACGAAGGTTTATTAACGTGAAACAGTCTTTAATTCAGCAGACTTTCATGAACACGTCATTTACAGGTGGACTCAACCTAAAGGGGGTAGGAGTACAAGTAAACCAGCACAGGCACAGCAAAACAAGGCAACGATATTGAAAAATATTGCTGCATAGAATCAGATTCGGCTATGATAAATCATAAATGACAGCAGGTTTTAAATGCAAAAAGATATGGATAAAGTTGTATGTAAACTCCATGATTTTAGCAGTTATAAATGACATCAAACTCATCATCATCATCGAAGTAGTTTAGTTTTTGTATCAAACCTCATGTAATCTGACAACGTTTGGATGTTTGAGGAGCTTCAAGGTGGCAATCTCTCTCTTTATCTGAGAAATTTCATCACAAGAAGATTAAAAAATAGAAAAAGTTGAAGAAAAGAATATAAAGAGTCTCAAAGATGAAGAAAGAATAAAAACCCAGATCAAAAAGCAAACACAGAAACCAAAATTTGACACCCCATTGCAGCGGTAATTGAACACATTCTAGAACCATAAAAACGTAAAATTTATTGTATAGTTGTTTCAGATTGAGGCAGAAATACCTGATCAGTGATTTTAAGGTCGATAATCTTGTTCTTCTTAAGAATCTTGACAGCAAAAGGTTGACCAGAATCTAACTTCTTAGCGAATTTAACTTTTCCGAAATTTCCTTCTCCTAAAGTCCTTCCCAATTGCATTCCCAGTTTGGTGGTGTTGGAGTCCTCTTCTTGTCCTCCTATTATCAGCTTCTTAAGCACCATTCGAAGAGATATGGCAATGGGTTATGTTATGGAGTGTTTAATTTGTAAAAGAATATATATGGATAATGGAATGGAAGGGTTTTGAAAAGTGTGTTTGTGTTTGGATGTGTCGAGTCGAGGAAACATAGATCATCTGTTTCTCTTTCTCCTTCCCCGCATATGTCCTGTGTCTCTATCTATCTATCTCACCTGCTTTACCTGCAATTATATCTCCTTAAGTAAAGCAATGGTGAGTTAACTTGTACAAACAAATGTTTATATACGTATGTATTGAAAACTCAAAACTAGCAAACACATAAATTTTATTGCTTCAAGTCTTATTAAGAAAGTATAAGATTTTGTGTATATGTAAAGTAATTGTATAACAAAATTACCAAATTACTTAAAAGGAAAATTCATAAATCTTATCTTTTAATTTTCTACTCATAAATGGGTAGTCAAATTCTCTCTAAATATACCAATTTATATATACAATACAAACACTAACACTGATATTATTTTGTCATGTGCTATTATTATTTTGTCACAAATTATTATAATTTTAACCTAAGATCAACTTTGTTTATTAATATTATACATTTGATGGAAAATTAGTTTAAAATTAATAGATAATGGCTTGATTTGCAGGCAAGGCAGTATCATCCACTAATTGCCCATCTATTCTGACTGGTGGGGTGGGGTGGGGTGGGTTTCAGTTTCCATTACACGATTGACTGAGGTGTTGATTCAACGTTTCAAAAGAATTAGGCTGAATCTTATCATCCAATAATATATTATTAAAATATATAGTAGCTGTCCTACTACTATGTTTCTTCTCACGGAATCTAACTCAAGAATAAGTTGGTTTCTTGTATTTATACGACAAATTAAAGCTGCATTTGCCCTCCGTTCATGCAAACATTATTCAACCTTGTTGCCTTTTCTCTCTATTATATAATAATAATAATAATAATAATAATAATTCACATATGCAAATAAATATATATATATATATATATATATATATATATATGCCAAAGTAACAAACAATTAACGTCATTTCCCTTAACTTGTACACAACAAAAAATAGACAGAAATTACACAATTTATCTATCTAGGCCACATGCATCCACTTGTGTTGCGTTTGTGGGTTAACATTAGATGCTTCAAAATCACGGCATCGCATCATCCCATAACACAGTGTAAAGTAATATTATTGCCCATTTGCAAAATTTAATTTAATTTAATTTAGTGGCTCTTTGAATTTAACTCTTCCTTTCGCTTTCATTCTTTCATTCACTACTAACTTGCTTACGTTAGAGATACACCAAACCCTTTAAAATCTTTCTTCTTTTTGGCCATTACTATCCATGTATACAATACAATTTCATTGATGTGGTTGACACAAATTCTGCTGTAAAAGTAGGTCAAGTACGCAAAACACAAGACTTTTTCACGTAATTGATATGCTTGATCCTCACGTAACAAAATCAAAGCTTTGTATTGTGTGGTGAAAATGGAGACCTCGTGAGAGCCTGAGCTGCCTTACCATCCACAACATATGAAAATGATCGGAGCTTTCAAGTGCATTACGTTGAGTACGTAGGTGAAGATGTCTTTAATACATAATTAAATATGGCCATATGTATCTTTATCAACAACAATTGATAAGCAAACCATGTATGTCTTCATCCAATTGATTCAGCATTTGCCCCTTTTTTGCTTCATTTCATATTGGACCCTGTCCAAAGTTTTTCACATTATTGGACCACAGACTCACCTGCCACAATTTTCATGGTCCCAAATGGGAGGCTTCTTTCATCTGAATTCTCGGTGTCTTAATGTGTTATCACCTAACAGTGCCCCTTGTACTTGTCATCTGACTCACATGTCTACTGAACAATCTAGACAAATTAACATAGACTAGCGCTTTAATCCTTCCTATTCCTATTCAAAACCTCCAAGAAATTAGCTGAAGTTTTGAATGCCTTTCTCAACTAGTTTTCAAATGTTATGAAGAAATATTTGTCCATTTGAAAATGGTGGAAAACATGCAGCTCTCCCCTGACTATTAGCTTCATTCAATGGTGGTCCATTCAGTCTAACTCTTCTACTCGCTATCTTTCTTGCTACAGATTCCCCCAACTGATTTTTTTTCTTCTTATAGTGACATATTTATAGTATCCCATTTATCCTTTAATGTGCGTTAGACAAATTGTTTAATTCACTAACATTTTCACTACCTATGTTCTAGTCCAACTTGGTTTGAATCCACCCATAATTTCTTGTAGTTTTATGTTTTTGTATAGATAGGAGTGGAATTTTTCTTTACTTTCAAGCCGCACATCATATATAGCTAGACTCAAAACTAAGGGAAGCAAACATCGTCCTCAAAGTCTTCAACGGAGAATGAGAGTCTATCTCAACAGTTGAACCAACCCTTCCTATCACTGACATCTTTGTAAAGTTATAGTTGCCTCCCAGGACCACTCCCTTTCACTATCAACTTCCTCGTATCAATTCATAAAACATTAGAAGTCGTGCCAATGAATTTTCCTTTCTTTCTTGTGGTAGGCTTCTTTGTCTTGATTTTAATTTATTGCTTGTCAATTTCACCATTATTCCCATCTTCACATATTTCATATTTTGTGAAGAACCCCATTTTGTGTGCTCAAAGATCTGCAGCGTCACATACGCAACTCCCTGTGGCAACATTGCATACACAACATCTGGGTGCATTGTTAGGAAAAAAAATCAATGTCGATATGTGTGTAAAAATATGTTTGGAATACTGTTAGCCCAATAATTTGTTTGTGTGGAAGAGGGGCCTTGCTGTCCTTGTGTAAACGACAAAGATCGTTGTCTTTCGTTCAAAATGCTGGAAACCGCATTGGATGAAACATGAACCTTCATATGTCAAGAAGAATAGGAATACGTCCATTCTTCCTAACCTTTCTGGATCCTTGTTTTGTTTCAATAATTTAACGTCATTAAGTAAATCGACAACTTTGTGCGGGCTGAAGAGCCTCCACTGTCCACAACATCGGCCCGGGGCACATGAAAATGAGCAGACAACACATTTCCATTTAGGCCATTTTCATAGAAAATCAAACAATGGAACTACCGTAAATGTGTTGCCTGCTGCGGAAGCTAGAGCAAGAGCAATTGTAGTTAGCTGCTTTAGAAACTAAGAATAGAAACAGAAATGGCGATGGGTTACTGCAATTTGTGGTTCATAGTTTATGTCCAACAGAAACATGTTCTTGATAAACTTTACTGGAATAAACGAAAGATACAGATGTACAACAAGAAAAACGAAGACCTATCGAATTTCAGAACTTTAACATTAAAAGTAAAAAAAAATCTCCTTCATTCATGCATGAAGCAACAGTTCAGAGCTCCTCATCGCGAACTCTATTAACTACATTATCTTTCAACTCTTTGGATTTGTGCTTTGTAGCTTCATAGTTTGAAGCAATGTTATCTCTAGCAGAAACTAGCTTCTCCTCTGCTTTATTCTTGGCTGTTTCATAACCATGCTTGGCTTTATCCTTGGCCCACCCTAATTGCTCCTCTGTCTCCTCTTGCTTTCTCTTGCTTTCCTCCGCAGCCTTCTTCCCCATTTCTTCCGCCGCTTCTTTTGCTTCCTCTGCCTTTCTAGATGCATGCTGCTTTGCTTCCTCAGCCGTTGTTGATGCTCTTTCCTTGGCTTCATTCGCCTTCTCTGCCGCTGCATCCTTGACATTACGAGCCTTCTCCTTTGCTGCATCCTTTGCATTACTAGCCTTCTCCTTTGCCGCTTCTTTGGTCTCCGTGGCTGAATTTGTCGTGGAACTGAGCTTTTCCTTAGTTGCACCTGCTATGTTACTAGCTTTCTCAGTTGCTGCATCCTCCATGTCACGAGCCTTCTCCTTAGCTTTGTTGGCTATGTCACTGGCCTTCTCCGAAGATGCATACATACCATCAGCAGTTTTGTCCTTGGCTGCGTTCGTCATGTCACTTGCTACATTCTTGGTATCTCTGGCTTTCTCAGCTGTGTATTTAGCGGCTCCTGCCCAGTATTGCAATAAGTTTTCTAGTTCAAAAGAGACACAAAGTAATTGAAGTGAACGTAATTACTAACCAGAAGCCATGTCTTCAACCTTGTCCTTAGTCTTCTTAGCAGTTTCAGTGGCTGAATCAGAAGCTTTCTTGGCAGTCTCCTTTGCTTCCTCTGCTTTTAGGCCAAGTCCTTCTGAGATCTTCTCCTTCGCCCATCCTGCCCATGACTCTGATGTTTCCCTGGTCTCTTTACCCATCTCTGCTGCCTTATCTTTGACTTGGTTTGTCTTGCCTTTCAACTCCTTATAGTCTTCCCCATCATCCTTACTTGGTGGCGTATGTCCGACGCTGGTGCTGCTACAACTAATGGTAAACGCCATCACTATCACCATTAACAAACCCAGATAAACATAAAGCCTAGAAGTTTGCTTCAAACCCATGATACTATATCGAAAATGTTACTGGTTTTTATTTAGAGAACAACTGATGATAAAGTGGAAGTTGCAATGTGACTTGAAGGTCGTGGTTTTATAGTAGCTAGTGAAACGGTGATGAATATCGGAAATGAGGTGTGCCATGGACGTGGCAAAATCAGAAACTTCCAGCGTTGTGAGATTGCCATGTAAACCACGAGTGTCAGCACTTCCTCAGCTGTTGCGTGTCTTATTGGTACATCATACACCTATCAAAATATGGCACGATAAACTGCGAACCCACTTCTGAAAACGTGTCCTTTTTTCATGTCAATTACGTGCATGTTGAACGTAATGAGTTCCGGTTGGCTGCTTCAGGTGAAGCAGCAATGAGCGAAGCTTGCATTCTGACCTGAGTTTGGAATCTCTGATGCATGTTCACATACGAGAGTGATCTCTTATTCAGGATTTTGGATGGTTGGAAAAAAAAAATTACATATGTTGATTACAGCTACATAAATAATGAAATAATTCATCTGCTGAAAAGGCCAGCGCGCACAATGACTAGTTTGCAGATTCCACCACCAAAATGAGCTACATATCCTGGTGAGTGGTGCCAAAACTTCTGTTCAAGAAGGAAGACTATGAAAAATGATCAGTTTTGTTTATGTACTAAAAAAATGAAATGATAGATCCTGTTGCATTCAAAGAATATCTTCATATGAATTTCAGTGAAGGCCGAGACTTGAGTGAGCAACATTAGATCTTGCAAAATTCTAATGGGCAACCAATGTGGCATTCAGCAAAAACTCGAGCTTGTTTACAACAAAAAAATAGTAAGCATTGAATATATTAATCGCAGTAAATATCAGATTGGACTCGATTTAGGTGGAAAGTGGGCAGGGGCAGTTTTAAAAGGAGAGGAATAAGAGGGCCAAAGTTTTATTTCCCACCCAAGTTTTAGTGTAATCTCAAAAGCACATCCGTAACAGTTGAAAAACTCAAACACCCATCAATAGAGTAACTTCTATTAAATTTTTTTATTAGAGAAAAAGACAAAATCGTCGTTTTCTCCCTAAACCCTAAAACTCTAAAAAATTGTAACATTTTTTTCTCTTAGTTTAGAAAATTAATATTTTTTCCCTAGGATTAAGTTTTGAAAAGTAACATTTTCCTCCATTTCAAATTTCCCGACTATTTTCCAATGAATGATGACCACTCTCTCCCTCTTGACAATGACTCTCCCTTCGAAGCCTTCTCTATCTGATTGAATTTCATATGGATTTAAAGAATCTAGACAAAACCCTTCGTCTGACCGATGAAGGTGTCATTTGAATGATGATGACGTGTTCAGACCAAAAGTTAGTTGTCTCTAACATCTATCAGAAGGAGAGGGCTTCAGATAGAGATAAAGCATCAGAGAGAGAGCCATCACCAGGAGGGAGAGAGTTACCGTCGTTTGCTGGGAAATTTGAAAGAGGACAAATATCACTTTTTAAAACTTAATTATAAGGGAAAAATGTTAGTTTTTCAAATTAAAAATGAAAAATGTTATAAATTTTCAAGGTTTTAGAATTCAAGAGAAAAATAACGATTTTATCCTCTCCTTTAATAGAAGTTAATCCATAAATGAATATTTATGTTTTTTAATTGCCACGAGAATGCTTTTAAGATTAAACTAAAACTTGGTTAAGAAATAATCATTGGCCCGAAGAAGAGTGGGAATGGGAAAGGAGAGTGGAGAGGAAGTTGGATTTTGTTAGGCCATTCTTTAAATTTAAGGAGAGTGCTGACCTCTCTGATACTAATAGAACTGGAGAGAGTAACATTTCGAATAGCTAAACAAACTTGTTGGACATTCAGGCCCATCAAAAACCACGCCAGGGAGTAAAAATTGTTGACCGTTCATTCTCTTTTTATTACAGTTTTGTGTGTAAAGGAATAAGTGCTCTCATCCATTATAGAAATGGTTGAATTAATGCAGATTCAATGTTTATTCTCACCTGCTTCTGCTGTTGATTGTTTCTTTTAAAAATCTGTTTGATTATTATTTGCTTGACTCCTAACAATTTGGTATTATTTGCTTGTGGAGTTTGCTAGGTTCCTAACGTCACTCGGATTTAAGTATTATTTTGTTAGCACAGACATTCACATAAATGGATGAGAAACTTGTCACTGACCAAAATAAAGATGCAAATTCTGATATAAATAAAATCTGACTAGTAAAATATGCATCTATTACAATGGTCCCCTAGCCATTATATATGGAATGAATCTAGAATAAAAAAAACCTACATACACCGTAAATATACGAGAGAAGATGGTACCAAGCACCATGTCTTCACCAGGTTTTTTCTTCATGTGTCTAAGTTGCTAATAGCTCAAATTGAAATGTGTCTTTGATGCCAAATCTGTTGCCAACAAAGCAAAAATTGTATTTCAGTCAAAAAAGCACCCAGATAATCAGATGTTACCAGCCATTATGACATACTATAAAAAAATTGTATTTGAAATAGGATAAATGATATCTTGGACAAAAACATTGGCAAAGAAAGGATTTGGTGACTTTTATTCATATGGCCATCCCATCACCTGATAAGTAATGAACAGAACACTTCATATATGCAACGCATATATTTCCTTATAACTGTAACTGCTAAATCAATTGCTTGATGGCTATATTAAAGTTACTCAAATAAAAATGGCATGTAATTAGTGGTATTTATAAAAAATCTAGTCTTGGATCCGCCACTACACTGATCCAAAGATGAACTTCCAAATTTTCAGAGTAAAAGAACTTGTGAGTGACCATAACCATAATTTATCATAGTTTCTACATCAATATTGCATACAAGATCAATATTACATGTTTTTACTAGATGAAGAGACGCGAAAGTTTATATCTCAACAATCACATTATTATGGGTGATTTACCTCTACCCAGTTCTAATAGAATATCTGTTATTTCCATCAAGTGTAAAGAATGTCTATACAATTTTGTAGTTTGTTTATGTTTTTATTTTTTAAATATATAAGAACCTTAAATATAAATGCAAAACCTAAACTTTTAATTTTACAACAGTATAACCTAGTGCTTAAATTCCATTGGAATCATAGAAATAACACAAAAAAAACATAACCATTCATTCAAAGAGAATAGTATGCCTAAGCACAAGCCAAAACTTCAAACCAAAATAATTGAGAATATATAGCTGGAAAGCAGTAGAGGCTAAATTACAGACTTACACTGTCTTAACAATCTGTACTAAGAATCTTTGCATGTTTTCTTGTTGTGACCAAGGCCCTTGCACTTGCTACATTGGAGCTGCCGTTTGATTATATCTGCTGATTCAGCCTGCTTCATCTTTGGTCGCCCTGGTGGGCGTTTTGTTGGGGGCGGCGTCACAGTAACTATCTCCTGATTGGATTCACTCAGGAGTGGTCTGTCTATGTTTGGAACAGGGTGAATCGACTCTGCATAAGTTAGGCGGTAACTCTCGGTTGTTAAGTATCTAGAGCAATAATCATAGGAATTCCTACCAATGCATTCAAATACAGCAATAGCGTGGCAGCAAGGCAAACCAGTTAACTGCCATCCCTTGCAGGTACAATCCCAATGATCAATGTCAACAACATCAACAGAATCTCCACGGACCTCGAAAATGCTACTATGAGAAAGTAACACTTGAAATGACTGTGCAAGTGCAGTTTCCTTTTGCAACTTTTCCTCCTTAGATGGTGTTAACCTTGTCATCCACTCATTGGACTCTACACGGCGTGCATAAACTGATTCCATCATCTTACCTCGTAGTACATCAATCATCTGTGTTATTGGCAGTTCATGTGCCTCTGAAACCCAACTGTAGAACTGTTGTCCAAAGTTTGATGTCAGGTGGTTATACCGTGCCCCTGGAAAGAAAGCATTGGCCCAATGCTCTGGCTCACTTTGTATCACCCAATTGTAAGCTTCAGGAGAGATGCCTTTTATGTTCTCAGCAGAACACTGGAAACCCTCAAGTTTTGGTGCATATGCAGCAGCATAAAAGTCGTTAATCATGAATCGTCTTGCTTCATGAGAAAACTGCCCCTTTAAATCCCTATTAAGTTTCTCAGCGAGATGGCGTAAACAATAGCTGTGGTAGCAGTTATCAAATACCTCAGCCAGTGACTGCTTTAAACCACTCTGAAAATCTGCTACAAATGTAATTTGTTGAGAGGTGGAAACTGCAGATTTCAGTTCCAGTAAGAACCAATGCCAGTTTTCTTCAGTCTCAGCATCAACCACAGCAAAGGCTACAGGAAAGATACCATCATCCCCATCTGCAGCAGTTGCAGACAACAACATCCCTTGATATTTTGAGTTTAAAGGAGTGATATCAAGGAAAAGGAGTGGGCGACAACCTTGTTGGAAGCCGGCAATTGATGCATGAAATGAAACAAATAGACGATGGAAGCTTGAGTCATCCTTTGTGGTAAAAGTGACAATACTGCCAGGATTGGTCTCCCTTATCTTCTCACAGAAGTATGGCAACAGAGAATATGCATCTTTATATGAGCCTTGAAGCTGCTCTCTAGCTATCTCTTTAGCACGCCATGCCTGAGAATAGTTCAGTTGAATCCCATATTCTCTTTGAATATCATCTGCAATTTCCTTTGGCTTGTAATTGGGGGAAATTTTCAGTTTCTCCTTTATAATGTTTCCCACCCAACCTCTAGTTGCCCGATACCCAACTCTCACAGAAGCTCCTTCGCATGTGTGATTTGGGTTCATTTTCTTGATACAAATTAATTGGGTAGTTGACAACCTTGATGCATATATCCGCCATGGACAACCTTGACACTTGCATTTGACAGTAACACGATGACTATCATTTTTCTTGTATCTATAGGCAAACCCATGAGCAATTGAGTACTTATGTAAAGCTTCTCGGAATTCACTAAAACTATTAAACCTTTGGTCCACACCAGTGATGGCGTTTTCCCACTGTTGTGCAGCTTTACGATTCTTGTCATCACTGAAGCCAATTGGAACAGCAAGTACAGGGATTTCCTCAGGTACATTCATATCAACCCGATCAATGGCATTGCCCATGTCAACTGCAATATCAACAGGAGCAACAACAGGAACAACAGCTTCTGAGACAGTTGTTCTGCTTGACCTACATTATTAGGTGTCCCCATAAGATTCTAACCAAACCCCAAATCACTTAATGTAAAAGCTTGGGCAAATCTTTCTGGTTCACAATCACAGCCCGTCACAATTCACACTTGGTAGAAGAAAAGTGTTTTCAAAATTTAGACCAAGATGACAAAGAAATTACAATTTTGTTAAACTGATGGCATAACCATTTGATCTCTGCACCATGTTGTGACTGGCTGCAATTATGGACCGAAAAAAGAGAAAAGAAGTAAAAACTAAGAATTAACACAGAACCATAAATAGCCACTACCTACTAGCAGGCATATTCGAGACGTTTCGAGCTGCAGCCTCCTCGGACAGGATGAAGAGATCGACCGTTAAAGTGTCCCCAAGAAAATTAAGCATGCGCTTGAAATCCTTGTCTTTAGAGATGCTGATAAGAGTCTTCTTGTTCCCAGGAAGAAAGTACTTAATAGACATGGTATCAACGCTACAATTAAACATCTCAGCTACTTCTGCCTTGAAATCACTCAACTCTGTTTGTTGATCAATATCTATTGCGTACGCTTCGCCCCCGTTATAAGACAACGACCCATCTTTATTCGTTACAAATTCACCACCCGATTGACATATAGCTATAATTTTCTTTGTGGCCGTTACCTCCATAAATAAAGCTAAAAAAACAAATAAAATAACGAATTTTAAATATAAAACATGCGAAGCAGATATGCGCTCATTCAAAATTGCAAATTATTTATCCAAAACATTGATGAAACATGAAAATCTCAGTAATAAGAACCATATATATATATCCAAAAGAAAAAAGGTAATAGCTTTGTGAAAACCCTAATGCTAAGACGATTTACAGATACAAACCCACCCACAAACTGTTTGAAAAAAAATTTTAAATTACCTTTTTTTTTTCCCCTAAAATCCTAGCTGAATTCAAAGTAGGCTAAGATTCAAAATTTTGTTTTCGCTTGAAGTGAATTATGTGTAACTTCATTTGGTGTCTCTGTCTCACCGTAGGAATAGGGGATAGATGAGAACCCTAGAACCAGAAGAGAGAGACCAAAACGTCTTCGTTTTTGGTTAGCCGTGGATTTCTCGGTTTTGTAAGTGGGCCCATCATTTGAGTGTCTAGTCAGAATCAAAGTCCAGTCAGAAAATCCTCCATGAGTAATAGGTTCACGTATCTTTTTAGTTTCCCCTTTTTGACGGTAATTATTCAGCCGGCAAACGACGTCCTCGGGGCAAAAGGGAGGGTTTACCCATAAGGGAGTCCGGGTTAACGTTTTCGAAGATTAAACTCATTACTTGTTCAAAGGATTATGGAGGGGAAATTAAAATGATTATTTTTTGTTAGAGGTGGTAAAAAATTTATTCTTAATTTTGAAGTTTAAATGGAAATATTCATATTTAAAGGGTTTAAATAAAAGTATTTTAAATATTTAAAAAATATCAAAATTATTTTTTTTATTTCTATATTTAGGAAAATTAATTCAATTACTTTTTTTAAGGATTGTAAAAAATTTACCTTTAATTTTGAGGTTTAAACTAAAATACTCATATTTTAAAGGATATAAACAAAAATATTTCAAAAAATACTAAAACTATCATTCATTTATATCTATATAAAGCATATCTATTTTTTTATCTTTAATATATACGATTTTACTCATTATTTAAGAGAGATTTTTGAAAAGAGAAAAGAAGTTCATGATCATGATTTCAAATGAGAAAAAAAATTATAATATCGAAGTATTTATACTTGCTATAACTTCAATTGTTATTATTTTTTTAATAATACAATTATATATGATGTTTTATATAATAAATTAGAGTTGTATGTAAAATAAAATTAATAAAAAATATTGGGGGTATTTTATAATTATTATAGTAGTATGAGGTAAAATAATATTTTACAATATAGAAGTGAAGTGATATTTTTATAAATTAGTATCGCATTAATTAAAGTATATTAATAGTCACAATATGTAATCAAATTATAAAATAGTTATAATTGTATAGTAGAAATAAAATCATGAAATTCAAACTTAATAATAAAATAATGTACCACAAATCTATAAATAATATTTTCGACCATATTATTTATGTTGATTATATATTTTATTGTAGAATCAATCTAAATGGTTGGATATGCTTCAATTAGATATAAGGGAAAATTGATAGAAAGGGGTGATAATGTAATAAAATATGTTGGAGTTAACATAAAATTGATTAAAATTCTAGAATATACGACATTCAAAGGATTAATCGAAATGGTGAGTGATAAGTGTAACATAGATCGAACAATATTTAACATTCAGATAAACATGAAACCAAAGCATCTTGACGACAACATCCCTATTGAAATTTTGAATAATGAAAATGTTAAGGTTCTTATTGTTCTGTCTAACCTCTTTAAAGAATGTGTTTCAGTTTTTGTAACAATTACAGTTGATGATGACAGTTATGAGGTTTAACAAGTAGATGAGAGTTTACAAGGTGGTGAGCCGAGTAATTATCCAGAAGATCAAGAGATTGATTTATGAGAGATTTAAAATATCGAAATCAATCCGAAATAAGAATTTTCTGAGGAAGACTTTTGTAACATCCCTCCCTAAAAGTACTACCTACCGAAGGAGAAATGTTACGAATTAATATCCGGAGCGTCTATTTTTTTTCTTTTAAAATACTTTAAAATAAACGTATCATTAAAAGTGTTTAGAAAGTATTCCAAGAAAACTGAAAATCTGGAAGTAACAAAAGATGTATATACTCATATAAAAACTCATCTGAAAGCATTCGAAAACATAGAGTAATCATATACAACTGTATGATCATCTCAAAAAGTCAAAAGTCGATAAAAATATGCCACTGTATGCATGTAATATAAACCAGAGATAACTTACTCCAGTCGGATCTATCTTCGCTGACCTGACCCTGCGTTGCAGCTACCTCGATCACCTGTACCTGCAATCAGGAAAGAAAAGGAAGTAAGAGATAAAAACACTCAGTAAGGGGAAAAAATTAAGTAAACTATCTTTTTTCCTGTTCTAACTCACTCTCGGGACTCAATAACCTCTATAAGAGATTGAAGGGGTAATCTAATTCATTTTTTACTATTTGGGTTATATTTTATCTCATCTGGTGTTTATTTGATACTTTTTGGAAGCTAACTATAGGGATTTAGAACTTTCTATGCTCGAGCTCTCTTTCTTTCTCTCACTATACTATTTTTGAATCTGAATTGAGCTCTACTACGAACGGACCCCATTAGGGGTCTATGTCCTACTAGGGGTCTATGTCCTACTACAGACATGTCCTACTACGAAAGTGCCCTATTGCGGGCGGTGTAGTGTAAAGTGCCCCCTTATAGTTTATAACATGCATGCGAGCCTCGTATCTTACTAATTTTGCTTCTATCTAAATCTATTCATAACTCACCAGACCATACTCTTGAGACGACCCCTGAATCTTGAGCCCCAAATTCCTTTTCTTGCTTTTCTTTTTTTATTTCTCTTTCCTTTCTTTCCTTTCCTTTCCTTTCCTTTCTTTCTTTTTCTTTACAAAACTATGAAATACTGTTCACAACCTTGTTCATTTGACAAGGCATCCATCTTTTCATACAATTTCACAGTCCAAACGGTTTCTAATTCATACAAGTTATATATCGTTGAAAAGATGATTCAAAAAGCTTTTCAACAAGCTATGATATCACTCATAATTCATTAGATAAGACAGTCAAAACGTAAGATGAAATCAGTGGCAAAAACTGTCTCCTCTATTTATTTAGTAAAACAGTCCTTATGATTCATATAATATTTAACAGTCCAAATGATCCCCAATTCATACAAGCTATCTATCACTGAAAAGAGAATTCAAAGATATTTCCAACAAGATATAATAGCACTCATAAATCATTAGATAAAACAATCAAAATGTGAGATGAAATCAGTGGCAAAAACTGTCTTTACTGTTTATTTGTAAAACAATCCTTTTGTTTCATATAATATTTAATAGTCCAAATGATCTCTAATTCATACAAACTATATATTATTGGAAATAGGATTCAAAGATCTTTCTAACAAGATATAATAGCACCCATGATTCATAAGATAAGACAGCTAAAACATGAGACGAACTCAATGGTAAAACTATAAATATTGTCCAACTCTCTACTATCAACAAACTCACACACATAGACACCCCAAATGGAAAAACAACATTTCTCAACTTCAAAATCATCATTTATAACATAGATCCAAGGAACCAAAAGCCTAAAACATGCAACATATCAAAGATGATACCTCTTACCTTGTTTCAAGCCAAATCTTTGCAAGTTGGCTTCATTCTCTTTGTTTTGCTTCCTTTATCACCAAAACCACTTTAAATCAATACCAAAACACACTAACATATTCATATAACATGCATCCAATACATATATAAACATAGGTAAAGGGAAAATGAAGAGATTTTTTGGTTACCAAGGCTCCCAAAGTGTTTCCTCTTCTTTTCCTTCCTTATTTATCTTCCAAAACCTTTCCAAATCACTCACTTTTCATCAAAAAACACAGCAAAGAAAGGAAGCAACTGCCTCATTCTAGAAGAGACGGGAAAATGATGGAAAAAGTGTAAAGATTGCCCTTTTTGACTTTCTCTCTCTCTATATATATATTTACATACTTTTGAATATATATATATATATATATATATAAAGCTTTGTTTTTCTTTGTAATTAGTTTGTATATAATACACACACACACACACACATACACACATACATTTTAACATATAAATTTAAAACTGAAAATGTCTCAAAATATGATCAAAAGACACAAATACCCATAAAACACACCCGAGGGTATTACAACTTTGTAGCCTTAAATGATGTAGATATTGATGTATTGTATACTGCAGAAGAATTCATTCGTGGCAACGAAGAAAAATTTCTAGATTGGAGTGAATTTGATGGGAAGGTTATGTATGATATTCCCATCGAGGAATCGAAGGTCGAAGAGAAGCCAAATGTTAATGAAGATATTAGAGGTATAAGTAGTTTTCCACAAACAAATCCTAATGGTAAGAATGTTTGTATTGATGCATTTCATTGGTTACCTTCTTTTCCTGATCATTTATCTATATCTAAAAGCCTAGAAGTGCACAAAGATAGTAATTCTTCAAAAATTGATACATTATTTTTAAGTAAAAAATATATCATTGATATGATAAGTCAAGATTCTTTTGAGAAAGGATATCAGTTTAGAGTGCACAAGTCAGACACATTCAGATAGGTGGTTAAATGTCTTAATGATGAATGCAAATGGCATGCACAGACAATTAAGGTGGGAGAAAGTGACAGTTTTGAATTAAGTCATATGGATAGCCAGTACACATGTTCTAGAGATCAGATATTACCTTATCATAGGCAAGCGGAGACCCGAGCTTTATGGCAAATTTTGAAGAGCAAATTTATGTTAGTTAATCGTGTTTATCGACTAAAGGAGATCATTGCTGACATCGTCGATCGATATAAAATTGATATATCATACGCACAAGTATGACGAACGAGAAATTTGACACTTTAATCATTGAGGGGTACGCCAGAAAAGTCATTTAAGATAAGATTTCCCCATTAAGTCAATACAACATCAAAGTAATGAATTGAGAAATTTTATCCATTAATGAGAAGACCATCTGATATGCACTCGGTGGTAAGGGGCAGAATAAAGGCTCCGATGATATACGCTCACCAATCGAGGTTGTAATAGGGTTGTCGACAAGAGGCTAGACAAGAGCCTCGATATGTGGCAGAGCAACGATTGGCAAAGTAATGTCAGAAGGACTCGATGATGCATCTTCTAACGAGGATGACGGTGATGTGGATGAAAAAGATTGGCTATCTGACATCCTCGTGTATTGAACGATGTCGTCATACCAATCTATAGCTTTTCCGTCGGAGATAAAACTAGCAAAAAATTAACATCATCCTCTAAATTTTTGTTTAAGTGAACTTTGTTATTATACTTTATACATATGTTAATCAATAACAAATTATTACTTGCTGCATCTCCAGTGAAAATAGTTGAGATAGAATCCCATCCTCAGATGTCTTTCATATGTCATCTCAACATCTGGATAACTCTTAAAATTGGTGAGATATCTACCCATTGATGTAGTGTGTCTAGTGTCTTATATATCTAAAACTGTAATTTCAACTTAAATCGATTACTCTATAAATTTACAATCATATTAAATTAATTCTATTTTAATCACAATTTTTATGAAATTAATAAATATCACAATTACTTGGAATGCAAGTGAAAATCCCATGATACCATCTTGTTTCAGCTGGTTTTCCTTCTTCTTTACCGGACTAGAATCTATATAAATTTGGAAGATATTATCACAAATTGAATGATATGTCATCTGCCACACCCATACTCTCCATAAGTATGCATTGAACCGATCAAGATGATCAACTAACTGTAATATGTTATGGGGGATTGTTTTCTTTAAATCACTTCCTAATAACCCTATGTGAAGATAAAACAACAGTGCCAATTTTACTGCATCAGTGTCGTCTTCCCCCTATAGTCTCTATTGGAAAACACAACTCAGATTAGCATATGTAGGGAACTTATACCAATGAAAATATGTTTGGTGGATCTGATCTATGGCCTTTGATGAAATATACATATCAATATCTAACATATGACTGAATTGAAGACCTGTTATAATCGCAAACTCATACGGACTGAACCTCACATCAACATCATTAATTTGAAACCATAACTCCTCTCTCAAGATCGCCTTATTTACTGCTCTGAGGATACAGATGTATATTAAAACTCCACTAAATCGACTATCGTTGAGAACCAAAAAGTGTCCGAAATAGGTACGTCAAAAAATCTACAATTGCAACTCTGTTAATATTTTTTTAATTAGACTCCCACATCTCTATATTCATGTGTAGTTATTTAAACTTTGAAATGTTTTTCCATAGGAAATCTCATTTCATCTTTGTCCTCATCCCTTTTTTTCTTTTGTCGAGCTCCTTGTAACAAAATTAAATTGCAATTATATTAATTTTATATCAATTTTGAACATAGATGCATTATTCAGAAAAATAGACATCAAATTCAAATTCTACACGTAACAAAAACCTTAAGATGCAAAAATTTCAATTTGCCCCTTACATGAAAAATATCAAAAAAACCTGTTATTTTGGATAAAACTCATTTGCGTGGTGGAAAGCTTTGAAAAAAACGCATTTTGCCCTCCACCACACGAATTCGCATAGTTGACTAGTGAATTTGCATGTTAACGAACTTTTCAAAATTAGAATTCTGCCCTACCACACGATTCACTGTTTGAAAACTAGCATTTTGGCCCCCAACAACAAGAATATGTGTGATTTAGAAAGTATGAAAAATGCACAAAACCGCCGCGTCTCCATCAAATCTCACCACGTGAATTCGTGTGATGAGATTTCCATTTGGGTGGCAACTGCTGATTTCGTGTGATGAGATTTCACCTCCCGAACTTTGTTTTTCAAATACCATTTCATCAACAATCAACTCTACAATTAATCCAACATAAAAACCCTAACAAAATTGATCTAAATCAACAACAAATCAAGTGATTTCATCAATTCTTTCAATTTGAAACCCTAACTATAAATACCTAAATACCGTATCCAATCCACAAATTCTTTCACTCAAATGTATAAAAACATGACAAGGATTGTTTTACTAACTTTTTTGTCTATTTTGTCATTGGAAATGTCGCTAAATTTGTGTGAGAAAATCACTGGAGAGAGTATACAAAGTCGACACATAGGAGTCTGCATTTTCATGTGTTGGTGTTTGCAGTTTCGTCATTTTCTTTGAATTTGGATGAAAGACATTTTCATTTTAACAATGAAATGGGGCATTTTTGTTTAAAATGCAAAAAGCAAGGCAATTTCGATTTCCTTCCTAATTTTCAGATAATTTAATTAATTTCCCATTATTGAATTCAAAATTTCTCCTACTTGATATAATTGATTTCGTGTAATATAATAACTTGGTTTGGATAAATTCTACAGCTAAACGACTTGTTTTCATTTAAGATATAATAAAAATTTAAAGTAATTTTTTCTAATTTTTTAAAATTTAAATACTCATACTTAAGTAGAATTTTATTAAAAAACTCAGTTAAAATTAAAGACGGTTATTTAATAAAAATATTTAAAAAGTATAAAATTTATTTATTTTCTCTCCTAAATTTTAAAAATTAAAAATTTTAGTCATACTTAAAGTTTTCAAACTTTGAAAAGTAGCATCCCCACCCTCCATCTAACTTTTCTTTCTCCCCATTCTAACGACCATCTTTGGCAAATGAAGACCGATCTTTATTCCTCTCGGTGATGCCTTTCAGTTCGAAGTCCTCTTCTCTCGGATGAAATGCAAATGAAAGAGTCCTTCGTCTAGATGACGAATGTTGTCTAGACAACAATGATGAGACCAAGGAGTCATCATTGTCTGAGATGATGACTCATTTGGATGATGTCTTCGTCGTTTAGACAATTGTTTTTTCATCTAGTTTTTTGATTCAGACATTGTATGAGAGCTTTGGATCGAGAAACATTGTTAGGAGGAAGAAAGACCAACTGTCGTTTGCTGAAGATGGTAGCCAAAGCGGAGAGAAAGAACACCATAAGTTTGGAGGGAGGAGAATGTTACTTTTTAAAGTTTGAAAATTTTAGTTAGAGGTAAAATTGTTAATTTTTAAAATTTAGAGGAAAAATATAATGAATTTTATTTTTTTTAAAGATTTTATTAAATGATAATTTTCTTTCTAATTTTAATTAAGTTTTTTAATGAAATTTTGTTGATAAATAGATGTTTGGTTTAAAAAAATTGAAGGATGTCGTTTTTATTTTACTTTGGGGGGGAGCAAGTCTTTTGGAAAAAAAAAAAAAAATCCTTAGCCTACCAAGGCGCCTTTTCGTTTGCCTCAGGTTACCCTGTATCCAGTTGATCAAGTTCTTTCGTTTGCTAGTTTTTAAACTTGAATGCTTCAAAGATAAACGCAAAGTTCTTTGGGTTTTTGCTTCAGAGATGAACACTCACAACACTCGTTTTGTTTGCGTAAGAGATCTGGGTCACCATGTGGACCGCAAGGTTAATGTCTTGGGTGTTGTTTTGGAGTTCAGTCTACCGAGAAAGAGCAAAGGAACTGGTATTTTTGCGTTCTCTTTCTTTTTTTATGTTTTTGCTTTTTTTTTTTTATGGTTTCAAGTAATGTAATGTAACTTGTGGTGGTTTTGGTATTTTGATAGATTATGTTTCAACATTGAAGCTTATTGATGAATCACAACAAAGTCCCGAATTTTCAGTCAACATCTTTGCTAAGACTATTGATCATCTTCCCCATGTTCGGTCTTATGGGGACTTGATTCTCCTGAAATGTGTTATGGTACTTCTTTCGTCTATATCTCTTACTTTAAGGACCTATGTTCGACTTAATTTTTTTTTTTTCCAATTTTTCAGCTTTATTTGGTTTTGCTATGTAGCCTATGTTGTTGAGTCTTATGATTTTCAGGCTTTTAGTTAGTGACTGAAATATTGCGTTGCTTAATTAATGTGTACACAAAGGGACGTCTTTTATTAGCGGGTAAGGTGACTGTAGTTTATGTTAATTTGGCTAAGATGGAGGCATACATTTTTTGCAGATAAAAATGTATGAGGGGCAAGTTTCGGGTGTATCCTACAAGGATTCCTCATCATTTGCGTTATTTGATGGAAAACCTAGCACAGAAGCTGTTAAATATCAATCTTCTCCGAGATTTCTTCTAATAGATTCTGAAAAGGATTTCATTTGTCATTTGAGGAGATTATTTGATGGTGTTCAATTCAGTTCAGGTACACCCTCATCATCTTCTGAATTTTGCTATGTTTTAATTGTATATATTTGTGCTTTTGGTGGTGTTTTAGCGAATGAGCGGGACAGATTCGTTACCTTGATATGAATTCATGGAATAGCAAGTTCAATAATTGTTCACTTTGATACTGAGTAATCTTTTCCTTAAATTAATGTTGCAGGATCTAGTGATTATCTTCTTTCAATGACGAACATCATAGAAAATACTTGTTTTGATTTGGTATGCAAGGTAATTTGCTTGATCACAGTGTTATTTGAAATCTTTCCATTGACTCGGTTTAGTTGAGACTTTATTCTGACAAGCTTTAAAAGCTTTAAATGAAGGACATCACATCATCCCCAATTTTGCTTTTCCTTTTGTGTGACAGGTTTTGCATATCTCCTATGATGCCCATGCGGATGAGTGGATGCTTTTTGTATGGGATGGAACTGATGTTCCCCCATTAAATTTAGATGGAACGTAAGTGCATTTCCCATTTCTTACTTTTGATTTCTAATAATTCAGTCTTACAATTTGGGGGGTTTCAACCGTATTAAAGAAAGCCTAGACTTTATTTTCCTTTGGTTAAACACTTGTCAATTTCCCTAAGGATGATATCTTTTTCCCCACTAAATATGCTGGTATTGGAATTACAAATGCAGAGGGAAAAAACTGTTTTTTGATTCTATTCTGTGTATCCGCTACTTTGTTTTGATCGAAAAAACAAAAAGGTTATTATCTGCTTTACTCATCTCAATGGAGATATTACCTGTTATCAATGTAAATAAAAAAACTTTACCAGATTGTGTAAGTATTGCTTGTTTCTTGAAGATCAACTGGTGAAAATTCTTTTCCCTTTGGAAGATTCTTAATTTCACTTTCCACTTTTGGGAAAAGTTCATTCAGTTTGCAAATCTTCTGGATTGCTTGTTTTAGAAGATGCATATAATCGTTTGTCATATTATTTAAATTATTTTGTTGTTTGATAACTGCCAAAATCTGGCATGTGATAATTGTTTGTGCACTGTTGCCTTGTTCCAGTAAAAGCTAAGCAAGAGCTAATATGTCTTATGTGTATGTCTCAGTCTTGTGGATGAAGGAAAGAACCCTCTTCCCCTTCAAGTTGAATCGGCTCCTTTAGACCTTCATATTCTCCGCCAATTTGAAAAAGTTGGGACCGTGCTAAGAATCATAGCTGACCGAAGCCACGGAAATCTTGGTCAGCATTTCACAGCTGTTGGCAAATGGGTTAAGCTGCTTGACATAACTTGTCAAATTTCTTCAGGAATATGGCGTGGTGTTTTAGAACCTTCTTCTAGAGTTCGTTTTCTTTCTGACAACAACAGTGTTGTCTTGGACTTGCATGGGTAGTTTATACTTACTATGGGTTTTGCCAATAAAAAGTTCTTTGTTTATGCACTTCTTTATTTTTCATCTTTTACTCAGGAACTACAATGATAGAATTATTGGAGCTAATGGCCGTTTGCCGCAGTGGAGCAATTCTTCTGATTTTTTGACTGGTATTTAATGGTTTGAAACAAAGTTAATATGATTGGCGTAAAGCTTTGTTGCTTCCTTGTTCTAATTCTTGTTGGCATTTCAGTGATTGATTTAAGGGACATTACATTCGTAACATTGATGCATATTATTACGAACATCGAGGTGCAGTGGGCATTCTCTCAAGAATAATTAATACTCTTTCATTTTACTACATTTATGATTGATTTGCTTTATCCTTAAAGGTGAATGTCAGGTTCTGTTGTATTGTTCGCATAGTAGCTTGTTATCCATATGAAGCTGATTACTTTAGAACGCATCCCTGTCCTAGGGAAATGAAGATGAGATTGACGTTAGAGGACCCAACAGCAAGAATCCATGCCATTCTATGTGGCGACGAATGGGTATTACTCTATTAGTTTGCTTTTTTTGCATGAAAGCATGTAATGTTGCACAATGGAAGTATATATTATGATTATGTTGTTATAATAATATCAGGTGAAACTTTTTGATGGCTTCCATATTGATGTTTTCACTGCCAAACTAAATAAGCTACTTGGTATGCCGGAGCGATGCAATGGTAGCAGTGATGGTGAAATATTGAGAAGTCCGCCATGGATACAATGTTGCGTAAAAGTGAAGAGTTGTGATAGGTATAATAGGCTTTATTATATTTGTTCCACTAGGATTGTGATGCAGTAGCCCCTTGATAGTGCAAGTTTTTTGTGTAGCACAAGTTTTTTGATGGTGATCTGGACCTTGGAAGCTTGATGCATATCTCCAGTGTTGTAAAGAACTTGTAAATATATGAAAATCTTGTGCTATGTTTTGTTGCCACTTTATTTTCATTGTGTATCTCCATACAAAGGAGTGATGGCATTGCCCTCAAGTATTCCTTTTCATTGTTGCCACTTCTTTTTATATTCTTTTTGCCACTTCATGTGTGCTCTTCTGATTATACATATATCATTATGTGATTAGTCGATTTTGAATTAGAAATAAAATAATATTCAATCATATGATAACTTATTAATGTTTGTACCTATGTTTGTATCAAGTATCAATTATTAATGTATATAATATTACTCTAAAGGCCATATGATAACTTATTAATGTATATAATTTAAGTTCACTAAAATAGTATTTTTGTTAAATTGTTAGATTATCCTGTATCATGCATAAACAGAAGGTCTGGGCTTTCTAGCTGCAGAACTACTTTAGATTCTTTATGGCTCACTTTTTGAGTTTAGAACGAAGAAGTCGAGTTTTTTGTTAATCAAGAGCCTGATCTCTATCTTGTATTCTAATTTACACAAGCCTTGTTGGCGATGTTAACCTTTGTGGCTTAGATAAGCATGCACGCATACATATACAAATTGATTCAGAAGATCAAATCATTTGAATGTACCACATCAAACTGTACGGAGGTTCCTCCAACATTTCACAGGAAGCTGACTGCTGGCTGAACCATCTGGCATTCATATTTTAAAATCAAAGCCTGGATAAATTTCTCACAAGCATATTAATCATACGAGATCACTTAAACATTCATAGGATAACCTGCTCCTGGCTGGTAGAAAGTTTTGAGTTATTACTCGAGAAATGGTGAGACTTGAATGCAAAGGTCTATTACATTACCACCATTTCTCATTGTTAGAGTTTACCTTACTAAGACTTTGAGGTTTACTTGAATTCATCACAGTAGTAACTTTCACTATGCGAAGAAACATGGTCATGGAAACTGAAAGGCTTTGAACCCAAATATGAATCTTTCTTTTTTTAATTTTTGAAATAACCATTCCAGAACCATGTAAATTGTCAATGGTGAACAAGAGATTAGACACCAATCAGTTCAATTTTATGTCTCAAAAAATCTAAGCTCTATCATAAATTCTTGTTGCTTTGGAGAATACCAAGCAATAGCCTTTGCTGAACCAAGTACTTGCAATGCATATTCAATGGCAAACACTGGGTCATTGGCGCGAATGTCTCTATTCTTCAAATCAATTGTAACTCCCGAATCAACTCTGAAACTGAAAGGGCCAGCAATCTGCATTAAGTGAATGAGAATGTTATCAATTGTCCCAAAAAGCCAAAGAGAGAAATGGAGGATAATTCTGTAAAATGCAACCTTAATGCGTATGATGTCAAGTGTTTACATCATCCAAAACTATCT
The DNA here is from genome assembly GCF_011075055.1 of Mangifera indica. NCBI lineage: Eukaryota > Viridiplantae > Streptophyta > Magnoliopsida > Sapindales > Anacardiaceae > Mangifera > Mangifera indica. Next base: position 20,483,066 of record NC_058143.1, read on the forward strand.
AAAACCTAAATATAAACATAAAATAAAAAGTCATAAATTTTTAAGGAAAATAAACTAAGACATAGTTAATACTTGAAAAAAAAAAAAAAAAGTTGGCTGCAGCTTTCAAAACCAATGGTGCCAATTCTGCAGCTCACCTCCAACAATACAGTCCAACAAAGATAAACATAACCAAAATGCATTTAATTATTTTGATTAATTTGTCTCCTTCTCGTTACCCTTAGCCAAGCCAAATGAAGTATTTTGCCAACATGGAGAAATGAACAGAAGATTCTAAAAGAAATGGAGGTACCTGCTGCTGAACAGAAACAAAGAAATTTGGGCAAACTGCCTGAACTGTGTCCAAAGATGGCTGTTTGGAATTGAGAAAGTCCTGTGCTAAGCGTGTGGCACCAGAAAGAAATTTGGAACCGGAAGGATAATCCAAGCAAGCATGAAATCGGGTGAGATCAGAAAATAGTCTCTGGAAGGTCCCATGTTGGGCTGTGATTGCCACAGATGCAAAACTATCTGCTAAAAGGGTTGATTTTATAGCAGGTGCATGCATATGAAACCCTCTAAAGCCCTCTGAGTCACCTTCTACACGAGATCTAATTGCATTCTCTCCAACAGAGGCAGTCATAGTGGCACCTGAAAGAAAAGATTATTTCTACGTACTGATATTCTATTGTATGCAATAAATGAAGTCTAGAATGCTAAAACAGTACATAAAAGTATTGATAAGCATGCTGTTGACAATTGGTACAAACATTATTCCTCAAATCTAGAAATCCTTCAAATTAAGCTCTTATGTGATGCAAATGCAGAGTTAATTTCTACAATCAGAGCCCAGAGTGCAGCTCACATGATGAAGATTCAAAAAAACAAGTGATATCAAGCTCATATTTAGTGCAACCATATAAACTAAGAGAAAAAGAGGCCAAAATTTTACCAATGATTGCAGATGCTGAAACATGTGGATCTGAAAGGAACATGTCGTAAGGCTGCACCATCTTTAACTTCTGGGATTTACTTTTCCAAATATCAACATTCGCCTTATAAGAAAAAGCAGATTTCAAAGAGAAACCAGGGTGTAAGGAAGGTGGAACTGCAGCGTTATTCTCATCACCCTCAAACGGGTGTGGAGAGCCAGAATTATGATGCACAGTGAAATGATAACTTGGACCTGAATCTGAAGGAAGTGAAGCCAAATCAACAGCCATGGAAAAGGGAACATCCCAATAGTTACTTGACTTATCCACAAAAAGTCCAGGCCAAAGAGCCTCCAGTGTCAAATCATGATAAGGGAACTGACAGAAAAAAAAAAAAACAATATTTAAATGAAGACAAGAACTAACATATTAACAGTACTTATGGATCAAGATGATAAAAAAAGACTTGCCTTGTGATGATAAACAGCTTTTTTCCGAGTGGTATCATTATGAACATATGAATCAAAGATAACAAGAAGAGTATCATCAGGCGTTAACAAAAACTCAGAAAAGAAACCAAATGCATACAATGACTTATCACGAAGCGCTTGAAGCAAAGTGGATTTGGAGTTTGGATCCTTAACAGAAGATACAAACTTGTGCAAATTGAACTGACCCAGCAAAGAAGTAAACCTGCATATAACGTGAGCAAATACATATAAATAGAATAACACTAGAATGGATAGAATGATTGAAAAGAAATGATTACCATACCAGTTGTTAGAAAAGGGGATGGCAAGGACACGCTGAAGAGAGAAGTTCGGGGCGGAAAAAGAGGGAACAAAAGGGACAGCCATGAAACGCTGGAAGAAGTCGATTTGTCTGGGTCTGGAGAGACGGGTGCCTCTAGAGAGACCTAATGGGAGTGGGCTTTGAGGAAGTGGACGAGCAGTGGCTTCAATGGTCTTGGGAGTGGAGATGTCAAGCTCCCAAAAATCTCCCTCCATTGCCCATCTTAGTTTCTTCATTCTTCAATTCAACCAGTTCAATTTTACACTCAATCAATAATCCATAACACTCTCTCTCTCTTTTCCGTGTTTGCTTTTTATCTCATCGCCCCACCCACTAATGTGCAAGCTTTGCGACTGCAATTGCGAAACGTTTTGTTCGCTTGCTTTCCTCACGATATCATCGAAACGAAAGAAGGCTTTTTCTTTGCCTTTAGCATGAAAACGGCGTCGTCTTGTTTTTTATAAAGTATATTACTTCCACGCGACTGAGGCATTTTCTCAAAAGTTTCATTTCTTATGGCTGATTCGATCCAAGCTGTTCCTGTTCATGTCATCTGTTTATATCTGGGAACATTTCTATTATTTATTATATATTGAATATATCTACTGATTACAGAAATTTACTCTCAATCATATGTTAGTGGCATCCATCATCATCAACATTGAATAAACTTAATAAAATTGAAATGTTTGTTCCCAGGGTTTCATAGCTTCAATAAAGGTTCATGTCTATTTCTTTTAACAAACCGAATACAGGATGATCATCCATCCAAAAACCCAGTTCAGAACAGACATACCATGTCATATGTGAATTTTCACTTATTTAACTTATATCATTATAAATTATCATCATCAGCTCTCCCACTCCCATCACAAGCCAAATCCATTCTCCTTGAATGCAGATGCAGATCCATTAAACTCTGAACAATAATATGAATACGAGTCGTGCGCAAGCGTCTGCACAACCCAAACACAAGCAACTCAGTTCAACAACCTTTCCACAACCAAAGCAAACTTAACAATTCAATTTACCTGTTCCTGTGAGTGGAAATACATGAAGGGTGTATAATGTAGAAAATTCGACACCCTAGACGTATATATATCGGCGTACCTGAAATTTTAACATACACAACAACCATCAATATAAGACTAGAATTAATCTATGGCATCCATCACTTAAAATTATGAGGCAAAACCACCTACTTCTCAATTTGTCTCATCAAATGGCTTTTATCCCAAAGTCCTGCACGCGATAGATACCCCCACCTAAGCCAAAAGGAGCACAGAAGCTGAAATTCTATGCTTAAATGCAGCTTTTTAAAAATGGTCAAGGTAGATTAATTCTGTACTGTTTAAGTTTTCATCATTGCTTTACCTTTTATTGAAGAGCTCCCCATCTGCTTCTAACATAGGAGCTATTTTCTGGTCTAGCCTTTGCATAACTATAAGTAGCTTTTGAATGCTTTCTGTGAGTTCCTGATCATCCATGTTAGTGGCAGCAAGGGTCTGAAAATACACATGAAAGTCAACAATAAAAAATACGATCATTTCAATCCACTCAGTTAATGATCAATTAACTCAGGTACATAGAAAAATTTTAGGCCTATCCTCAAGGACGAGGCTTAGCATTATTTTAGTTGTTTCATGAAATAAAAACTGGGTTGAGAAGGCCGGTCCAAGCAGATTGCTCAATAGTGGATATAGTGTATGATCACAGGGTACTTTGATAGGCTTGTCCTGCTACCATTCCTTATATGCCCTGCTGTCCACATTGTTAACCAGCAATTCACAAAAGAATGTACATGCATACGAAGGGCATGGCATTTTGTACATACTTCAAAATGTGGACAGGAAAGAGAGAAAAGTGGAGTGTTGATAGTGCTGTTTGTGTGAATAAACTGAGGGGTCAAATTCATATGATCTGTATCATAAAACATATCAAGCACAATCAACTACATCCTGGATAGTATTTATGGAAAGGAGGGCCAAGATGAAACACTACAATTATAACAAGAAACAAATAGATAAGAGGAGCTCACTTGTGCAGGACGCCCTTTAGTTCGCCTTTGCAGTGCGAGCCGGAGTTGGTTAAAGAGATCACCAACAACCTCTTTTTGATTTATAAGCTCTATTAACCTGGCACGATGATCCCGGCTACCAATTAATGCATTATACTGCAGTTTCAAAATTTAATAGCACAGAAAGAAACCCAATCACCATCAATCAGTTGAAAATAAAACGTACGGAAAAACTTTGATTATGCTGGGTTCCAAATTATAACAAACAACATAGCAGAACATATAGTAGCATCATGCTAACATAAAGACAGAGGAATCATTACTTTGGGTTCAGTTTTGTATTTTAGTAACATTTTTGGTTTGCATACCATTTATTAGGCCCACCACAAAAATGAATCTTAAATTGGACTTAAAATTATGACATTCCAGAAAATTAGATGTAAAGCTTTCAAACTATTATCTTTTCTATAAGCAAAAATAGAATATTTGAACCTCATCTTCTAGTTCTCGACAAATCAGTGCCGTTCGCCATCTTAGATGAACTTTGGACTGACTAACATCAGTGTAAATATGGTCACCAACATACAATATTTCATCTCCATGGACATTTAGAGAACTCTCTACCATCTGAGCACTTCCTCCAGAGTACAAGCCCCCTGGAAAATTAAATAAAAGAATCAATGAAAGAAATGAGCATATATGAAAGTCGAATCATGCCAAAAAAAGTCGTCACATCATTGGTATAATATTGTCACCAACATAAAATACAAAACTATTACAAAAATACACAAACAGGAACTTCTGTTAGACAATGCCAAGGTTGCATAGGACAACAAATACACATACCATTGTAGTTGTGTTATGTGCTTTAATAGAATATAAGGACAAATATTTTTTACCACATTTGTAGGCAAATATAAAGCAAGAATACTGATTGAAAAAAAAGGACTTAGGATCAATCACCTGTACGGGCTTTGAAACATGGCCGCATTAAACCCTCACCCGTCACCACCTCATACAATGGGTGTGACATTTGAAAGAATTCTGGCTTCCTTGCTGAGACTATCACCTAAGATTGAGAACTCATTAGTAATTTCAATGTTTCATCAATGTCAAAGGGAATTCCATTATTTGTTGGCAACAACAAAAATAGAAACAGCTACTCACTGATGCAGGAAATCCTTCAGAATATTTTTGAGAGTTCTACATTTCAAAACATCTTAACAGTAACACTATTGTATATGGTCAAAAAAGGAAGATGGTTTCATAGAGGCTTATTCTACCAAATGATCAGTGATCATTTCAGCTGAGGCTGAAGCAAGCAATAACAAGTCGGAGTGGTATGCAGTTGAAATACTCAAATATCGTTTTACTCACCATGTCAAATAGATCTTGCCAACCCATATCATTTGGCAGGAATCTGTTAAAGGAATGCTGCATCATTTTGTCTGTGTAATGGTAATCTGAGTTTGTAATCAGCAGAAGTTTTTTACCAGCCTGATGCAAGGACAATGTGTAAATAGAACAACCTGTACAATAACTGCATATTTTATAAAATTTAAACTAGATAACAACTACAAAGAAATACCTCCTTTTGATCCAAAAGTGCTAAAGGTAATTCCGGATCAGGCTCCACAAAGAGTTCAGGCTTAGACATTATCTCACTCTGAACAAATGCCACAACTCGATAAGTGCTTGTGGACCACAATCTTCAACAGTCTGCTATAAATTTATCAGGATGTACTTACCTTGAGCTGACCCTCCACATGAGCCCTAAACAGAGCCTTTCCAACAGCCTGAAAATCAAGGTAAAAAATTAGAAAGGACACATATAACTAATAGCATTATTTGTTTGTTTTATCAAATATTCTGCAACATATTACCTTGTAAAGTCCTTTATAATCAAGTGGACCAAGGTCCGGTGAAATAGCTCCTTCATCCAATTTATCAACCATCTAGAAGCAGAGCGATATAGCATTACCAAACATTGACAAAAATAACAGTTCTATTAAGGAACACTACAAAGATGTAAGCCACAGCCCCTGAAGCTACCTGCATATAAGCCACAGCTTCTGAAACAGAGAATAGAGTATTGAGAAACTCCCACCGACTTTCCTTCCGCAGATCCACCAGTTCTCTCCCGTACATCTCACTTCCATGCAGATAAAGTTAAGCAGCACTATAGAAAATATAACTACATCTTGACACAGACAACAGATAAAAGTTGAAACAAAAGGAAAATTAAACAACACATCATTGGATAACGAGGGCAAGCTCCTGGAGTCAAAGTCGTATGTGTTAGGGCTGACGATGCAATATATGGGGCTGAACTAGGATCTTCTTTGCTTTTCTTAGAAAGTGGGGCAGGAATGGCAAAGCACATAAACTATTGGAGAGTTTGACCAATGACTAACTCCAATTCCTTCCACATTTTTTCATGACTCAAAGATCCCTGCTTATTATTATTATTTTTTTTAGCAAAGTCAAGTTTGAAATTGGGATCGTTGCCAAATCATTCAGTCTTTAGCAAGCACAAAACTTGTGATTCTTTTCCTCAGGCAAAACTTTGTGGAATCTAATCCTATGCCTTGTGGCAGAGGATCAGAAACTTCTTGATTTACCTCTCAAGGATTGTTCAGATTCCCCCCACATGATCTCTCAATAATTAAATGACATGGTTTAAGTAATACCTGACAGCTCGAGTAGACAACATTTTCGTGCCATGCATAGCCCTTTTTACATAACCAAATCGATCAGCCTTGACCAAATTTCCTTTCTCCTTGTCTATAACAAGACCTCTAATTACCTAATCAGAATATCAACAAAAAGAAAATGCTTAGAACAATGCAATGCAAAAGACATTATGCCCGTTAAAGAACATAACTCTCAAATTCAACAGACATAAAATGAAGAGCTCACTAGATTGGGATCAAAAGCAAGACCACCAACTGGGAAACCCATGTTCTTTAGATTTTCCATACAATAATCATAAGCACGACCTTCCCAAGCCTGGAAGAGTACAGACTATCATCAGACCATCTCAAATAATGAGTTAATTGCTTTGTTATCACGCATTTATCATCGGCATTCACTCAAACAGTTCTTGTACACCAATGATAAGCCAAATTTTATGTTTAATATAACTTTCAACTAACAAACTAAGAAAGATTATCACCATGACATTATAATGCATCAAAGTGTAGTCCATGTCATAGCCAATGGCGCTAATTGAACGAAGATTCAATGTTCTACTACAAAATATTCCACGAGGCGAATTTCTTGCCGAAGAAGGGCTCTGCATTTGAGCACTAAATATTATAATAATGATAAATCAAACAAGCATATAAATGGGAATATATTGAAGTAAAAGTGTTTAAAGTACCGGGATACCCAAGTCACCAAGCAAATTATCAGCTTCTTCTGCCTCAATCCTAGCAACCTCCTCAATTGGACCATCTAAACTTATTTGACTATCAAGGCCTAAACAAAACAAAGTACTCAACTTTTGACATGATACACTTAAAAAGAAACTTAGAAAGAAGCATAGAATCTAATTAAAACGAAAAGGGTAACGTAAAAGAATACCGAAAGCCTGAGGATGGTCGAACTTGAGATTCAAATCCCCTTTTGTGCTCTGTCCTAGATAATCAACATCGTACTTACTAGATGTCGTAACTGAAAACAATTCAACACCGGTACTGTTACTGCTACTGTTACTGCAACCACACTTTAATGAAGTCGCGGGGATTCTTGGTATGGTGGCAAGAGAATCCTTATTGAAAAAGCAAACTGGGTTCCTGAAACCGTTGGAGTTGAGGGCGGCCATTGAAAGAGTAGACAACTTGAAGCAGCCTATAATCTCTGCTGAACAGTATATGTTTGTTTATTCTGTGGATAATATCAAATGGAATACTTCACTGTATAAGTGTTGTTTTCCGACTTGAATTTAATCAAGACTTAAAATTTAATAACAGAAACCAGTCGCTTCGTCGTCTAGGTCATCATCATTTCATAAGAAGATTTTTTTGTCCTAATAAAATCTGCTTCCAGAATTTATTGATTTTATGAAGATCCATCAACCCAACAATCAGACGGCTTGGGTTGGGTTACAAGCCCGTTGGCTTTTACAGGGCCACACTCTAATACACTAGTATTATAATTACAAATAAATTAATATGTATTATTAATAAATATAAACAAACCGTGGTATAATTTTTTATTTAAAATTATTTAATTATATAATAATTATAATTTATTTAAATAAATCTCACATTAGAATGTAAAAGAGATGTTAGGTGTGTACAAGTATTAATAAATACAAACAAATTAATATATTTTAATAAGTATAAATGAATTAATATATTATTTCTAATTTAAAATTATAAAATCATATGATGATCATAACATTCATAAACAAGTGAAACAAATCTAAAAAAGGACCAATATATTACAACATCCCTTGTATGAAGTATTGTTAAGTGTAAAATTATTACCCATACATGAATTTACGTATATTAATCATAAAAGAATGATTGGTGAATTAAGTGGAGCACCATAAGATACAAAAATGTTGGTAATATCAAATTTAGAACAAAAATATATTCCATTAAGATTCCTATCAATTCATATTTTTATCTAATACACCGCTTTTAAAATCAATTTCATGATCAAGAAAAGTTCAACATATTAATGGCTGCTGCATTGTGCATGAATTATTCTGTGATGACAAATAGACGGCAGAAACATCCGAATCCTGGAACATAAACCTTGAAATGTCAGTTCTAAGCATGGCGCTGTCTAGTGCACCACAAAACTCATGTAGTGGACCAAGCAATATAAAAATTTACACCATTCTCTTGTAGTATATTTGTTTGTTTGTAAATCTTCAGCATCTCTGGTACATTAATGGCTTTGATTTAAGTAAAGTAGATTGCTCATTATGTTTATGAATATTTGTTCATCTGAATCCTTACCTTAGTTGCTGACATGAATTTGAATGCTTCTGTTTAGTCTTTCCTTCATCAAGCTACGCCCAATTTATCCTTTTATTTCATCTAATGTGCTTAATGTTTTGTTTCTGCAGCATTCTCAACTTTTTATGCTTTAATATCAAGTTCTATTGCTAATGATTGCTAATGTATATATTTTTTTTTTCCGCCTCAGGTAGGTAAATAAGTATGTCAGCTGGCAAAATGGCTACCTACAGTAATTTGGATAGAGATACAGACAGAGAACAAGGTTTACCATCATCAGTAGAAGAGACAGAGGAAATCCATAAAAAGAGCGACAATCTTCTATGTTTGGGTAGGAAAAAGGAGAAAAATCAGAGCAGCTGTACAATACCATATTACAAGTTGTTTTCCCTTGCTGATTCTTTTGATTATGTATTAATGTTTGTTGGTACAATTGCTGCTCTTGGAAATGGGATCTGCATGCCCCTTATGGCTTTACTGTTTGGAGAATTAATCGATGCCACTGGAAAAACTGTGAGCACTACCGAAACGGTACAAGGAGTTTATAAGGTATCCTCACACTATAGAGTAGCATTGAATCTTTATCTAGCCATTTGTATGATTCATAGAAATGATCCCAAAAGTATTTCTCTACACTTTGTTAAATTGGCAAACATTTTGTCTATAAGACGCTATGTTGAGGCATATGGTCTCACCCTCTGGTGAATGGACAAGGGTGTAGGAGGCAGCACCTTTGTGCCCGTTAGCGGTGCTTAACTATCCACTACTTGTGGTTTGAGTTTGTCTTACGAAAGTTTCCATAAGAAATAAGAATTTTAGTAGAGTTTGGTTTAGGAATGATAATCTAGTACATATAAACATTTTTGTGATAATAATTTTGTAGCAAATACATTCATTGTAACAAAGAGAGTTGAAAAAATATTGAATAATATTAACTCTACCAGACGTAGCACGGCTTTGAGTGAAACAAGATAAATTGTAAATGCTTTCCCTTGGACTTTAGTTTATTGATTTCATACTGGTCTGATTTCTGCACTCTTCAGCAATTAGGTTTCATGTTATATTAGCTTAAATGCATACCAAAAGCTCCTTCCTGCATCAAGGAAAATTAAGATTCCTTATCTTGTAGTAAAACTGTTTTGTTCGATATAAGGAGTACTAAACATGATGGATTTCATCTTCAGGTGTCACTGAAGTTTGTCTACTTGGCTTTGGGTTCCAGTGTTGCGTCCTTTATCCGTGAGTACATTAGACACCTTGTGGATATTGAAATTCAGTTCTATAATAACACAGCATGAAAGCAGTTGACGTAATTGGAAACTGGTTCAACCAAATCCAAAAATAATTACAACTACAATAAAATGAAACATGCCCATGTTTGCAATTTGCCAGAGATGGCTAGCTGGACCATCACAGGGGAGGCACAGGCTACACGGATAAGAAGTTTATACTTCGAAACAATATTGAGGCACGAGATTGGCTTCTTTGATAAGGAAACTAGCACCGGAGAAATTGTTGGGAGGATGTCAGGTGACTCTATTCTTATTCAAGATGCCATGGGCGAGAAGGTATATCTAAGTCCCTGGAAATGAATAATTACTGCTATATTCATAAATGGATTTGAAGTCATTCTCCTTTTGGTTTGACAAAATTTATTGCAGGTTGGAAAGTTTGTGCAGACGATAGCTGCATTCTTTGGAGGCTTTGTTATAGCTTTTATGAACGGGTGGCTGCTAACCCTCATAATGTTATCTGTAATTCCACCTATTGCTATTTCTGGTGCTGTCATGTTTAAGCTCATAGGAAAGCTCGCTTCCCACAAACAAACTGCCTATTCACAGGCAGCGACTACTGTAGAGCAGACAATTAGCTCTATCAGAACTGTAAGGCACTATGGCGTCTTTGAAAATCTTTTGCTTTACTGGGATAATGAATATAAAACATATTGTTGATGTAGGTGGCATCATATACTAGGGAGCAGCAAGCTATTTCTAAGTACAACATAAGTCTGCTTAAAGCATACAAGTCCGGCATACAAGAAGGCTTGGCCTCTGGGTTAACTGTGGGAACAGCATTGTTAATTTTAAGCTGTGGCTATGCATTGGCAGTGTGGTTAGGTGGGAAAATGATACTTGAGATGGGATACAGAGGAGGAAATGTTATCATTGTGATTTTTGGCGTGCTGCTTGGCTCCATGTAAGTGCAGTCTCACAATTTTTCGCCCAGAAAATATATATTTCAAGATGTTTAATGAAAAGCTGATAAAATTTATGAAAAGACAAAGAGAAGTTTATGCATGCTTCAGGTTCGTCTGTTTCTATAGTTGAAGCTGTATGAATAAAATATTTGATTTTTTTCTCTGGATTTTAAGGTCTATAGGGCAGGCATCTCCATGTTTGAGCGCATTTGCTGCTGCACAAGCTGCAGGATTTAAAATATTTGAGACAATTAACAGGAAGCCTGAGATTGATGCTTATGATGCGAATGGACAGACTTTAGCTGAAATTCGTGGTGATATTGAATTAAGGAATGTTATTTTCAGTTATCCAGCAAGACCGGATGAGAAAATATTTGATGGATTCTCTCTTTCAATACCTAGTGGTACTACTACTGCTCTGGTTGGGCCGAGTGGAAGTGGAAAATCAACAGTGATCAGCTTGATAGAGAGATTTTACGATCCACAAGCTGGTGAGGTACTTATAGATGGTGTTAATCTGAGAGAATTTCAGCTTAGATGGATCAGAAAGAAAATAGGTCTTGTTAGCCAGGAACCTGTGTTGTTTACATCAAGCATTGGAGATAATATTGCTTATGGAAAGCTGGATGCAACTAATGAAGAAACAGAAGCTGCTGCTGAGCTTGCCAATGCATCTAACTTCATAAATAAGCTACCTCAGGTTTTAATTCTTTAACGATGTTATTCCTATACATATTTTTTTCCATTATGGATGCTAGCTCTTTTTAAGTTTAATCTTGACCTTCCATATTTATGTTCCATTTGTTCAGGGACTAGACACAATGGTTGGAGAACATGGAATTCAGCTATCTGTTGGTCAAAAACAGAGAGTTGCTATAGCTAGGGCAATTCTTAAAGATCCAAGAATTCTGCTTCTTGATGAAGCCACGAGTTCTCTTGATGCTGAATCGGAAAGACTAGTGCAAGGGGCACTTGACAGAGTTATGATCAACCGAACAACTCTCATTGTCTCCCATCGCTTGACTACATTAAGGAATGCAGATATGATAGTCGTTATTCATCAAGGAAAGATTGTTGAAAAAGGTTCAGATTTGCTTATAGTGCCCTATAACTCAACCAGCTTCCTATCATTGATACATATGCCTGAGCAATATATGAACTTCTTAATAGAGCTTTCATAGTTACTATTTTTATTCTTGTTAAACTTTAGCTCTTCATTAATTTTGCATCTAAAACTTATAATTCGTTGCCACTTTCTTTAGCTCTTCCTAGCATCCTATTATATGCTTGACTGAATATTTGATTCTTAAATCTTATAATTCGTTCCCACTTTCTTTCACATATCAGGTTCACGTCCTGAGTTACTCAAGGATCCTCATGGAGCATATAGCCAGCTCATAAGGTTGCAAGGAAGTGGGAAAAAGCAAGAACATAAGGATTTAAATCATTCAGAGAGAGATCGTCGATCCTCCCCTTTTGCTCTATCTCCTTCTCCACTGATTAGCATTTCTGGAAAATCATTTGAAAAACTAATTCGTACTCCTGCTTCAGAAAAATCACAACTGTCTCATGAAGTGGCACTTGGTCGCTTAGCCCGTCTAAACAGCCCTGAAATACCTATCTTACTTCTAGGTTCTATATTTGCCATAGCCAATGGTGCAATAACACCAATATTTGGGACGGTGTTTGCTGCTATGATTAGAACTTTCTATGAGCCAAAAGATGAACTTACAAGAGATTCCAAATTTTGGGCATTGGCGTTTATGGTTCTAGGTGTTGCATCATTTTTGACTTCCTCAATGAGCTCATACTATTTAGCTGTGGCAGGGTGCAAATTAATAATGCGAATACGGTCAATGTGTTTTGAAAAAGTTGTATACATGGAAATAGGTTGGTTTGATGAAGCTGAGCATTCGAGTGGTGCAATTGGTTCAAGGCTTTCTTCAGATGCAGCTTCAGTGCGAAGTTTGGTCGGAGACACACTCTCTTTGATCCTTCAGAATACAGCTACAGCAGTTTCAGGCTTGGTAATTGCCTTCAAAGCAAGCTGGCGATTGTCTTTTTTAATCCTTGCTGTGTTTCCTCTGCTGGCTATCAGCAGTTATATTCAACTGAGGTCCGTGCAAAGATTTGGAGGAAAATTGAAGGTTTGTTCAGTAACATCTTCATCCGATAGTACAGTAGACTTGTAAGATATTATTTATCTTTGGTTTATCAATATGAGATTTGCTTAAAGATGTTATACAAAATACATTGAAATGATTTTTTTCTGTTTTCTATTTATCGAGATTGTGATTTCAAATGGTTGCAGCAAGGGCACCAGGAAGCAAGCCAAGTTGTGAGTGATGCAGTTAGCAGTATCAGAACGGTAGCTTCTTTCTGCGCGGAAGAGAAGGTGATGCAGCTATATAAAAAGAAATGCGAAGTTCCAATTAAGGCAGGAATAAAGCAAGGACTGATTAGTGGGTTAGGTTTTGGGATATCCTTCTTCTTTTTCTTTTCTGTGTATGCAGTCAGTTTTTATGTTGGAGGCGTCTTAGTTGATCATGGCAAGGCAACATTCTCTGAATTTTTTAATGTAAGTATTTTTTTCCCCTCCATGTCAAACAAGTATTTCAAGTTTATTTGTTTCTCCCTTGCTGATTCATCACTTATTATTACAGGTGTTTTTTGCTCTCAGCATGACAGCAGTTGGAATTTCTCAAACAAGCTTTCTGGCTCCTGATGTAGGTAAAGCCAAGAGTTCTATTGCTTCTATATTTAATCTTCTTGACCAGAAATCCAAAATAGACTCCAGTGATAACTCTGGAAAGAAGTTAAGAAATGTGAGAGGTAAAGTTGAGTTTCGACATGTCAGTTTCAAGTATCCAACAAGACCTGATATCCAAATTTTCTGCAATTTATGCTTGACCATTCAATCTGGCAAGGTAATGTCGCATGTTAATTACTCAAAAAGTGTATGGACAGTTTATAAATAAAAAACACATTGTAATTGTATCTCTTATATCAGATGGTTGCTCTAGTAGGAGAAAGTGGAAGTGGAAAATCGACAGTGATCTCATTACTGCAGAGATTTTATGATCCCAATTCAGGTAAAATTACACTAGATGGAATAGAAATTCAAAAACTACAATTGAAGTGGTTAAGGCAACAGATGGGCCTAGTAAGCCAAGAGCCTATGTTATTCAATGATACCATCCGAGCCAATATTGCATATGGAAAGGAAGGAGATGCAACAGAGACAGAAATTTTAGCTGCTGCAGAGTTAGCAAATGCCCACAATTTCATTAGTGGTTTACAACAGGTTAAGAAATTGGAATTTTATTGTGATTGTACACTATCTTCCTGCTTACATTATAAATTGCTATTAAATGACAGTGGTGAGAATTTTTCTGTCAAAATATTGTCGGTTTTGAATGCATAATTTGTTATAAATTTGGTTTCACTTGAAATATCTTTAATTTAATAATCAGACTCACTGTCAAGACGTTATTTGCTTTGAATATACAACATTTCTTCCGTGCTTTATCAATTTGGGATTTCACGTCTCCCATCAAGACTTCTTCTTCGCCACAAAATCTGTTTGTTGGTTGAGTCTAATTTTTTTTTTATGTTTCTAATTCTAAAAGCTCTAATCGCAGGGATATGACACATCAGTAGGAGAAAGAGGGATCCAGTTATCTGGAGGACAGAAGCAAAGAGTCGCTATAGCTCGTGCTATAGTGAAGGCTCCAAAAATTTTACTATTGGATGAGGCCACTAGTGCCCTTGATCTTGAGTCTGAAAGAGTGGTTCAAGATGCATTAGACCGAGTTATGATGAATCGAACAACAATTGTGATAGCCCATCGATTCTCCACAATCAAGAATGCAGACTTGATTGTAGTGATGAAAGATGGAATGATAGTAGAAAAAGGAAAGCATGAACATTTAATCAGTATCAAGAATGGTATTTATGCATCCCTTACAGCATCTCATACACGTAAATGAAGCTAAGCTTCTAATGCTCTTTGCCATTTTGCTAGTTTTTGGGCTTTGAATACGTCGCTTGTTTCTACAATCTTTTATGGAGTGTAATGTAAGTTTCAGAGAAAAATGAAAATGAAGTAGGTTTTAGTCACTTTCTGCATAACAAGCTCAGTTCAAAGTAGTTGCAGCAAATCATTTGATAATTGAAAACAGAAAACATCAACTAAAAAAGTGAAATTTTGGTTAAGAAGTGCAAGACAGTGAGTACTAAGTGCATGGTTATATAACATTCTTAGGCAAATCTCACATCAACAAAGTATAAGCTCAAACTATTAAATATAACAGATGCTAGGGTAAATTAGTACTGTTTGATTGAAATGGATGATGGTTGTTTGTGCCAACTGAGATAAAGATGCGACAACCATGAAACATGTTTTGAGTAACATATATATATATATATATATATATATATATTCTTTTCTAGTTATTCTATAAGATATAGTAATGTTGATATTAACAAAGTTAAGAGCTTCACTAGAAGATTGTTTTGAATCTAGACGGCAGAAATATCCCAGTACTGCAGACATGAGACAAAATGAATACCATCAATTATGTTTAGACAAAATGAATGCGAATATATCTGAAATACATGATTAAAGATTATGTTGAATGGTACTTTTATGTTTCAGAAGCTATTGAAGAAATGAACAGGAATGGTAGGCCCACGGTGATTTTTAGGCTCAATCTTGGGAGTTCAGAAGCCCACATTCCAGACAAACTTGATGTCAGCGTAACTGATTGAATATGAAATATGATTGATGTGGGTGTTGTTAGTCTGAAATTGTCAACTGATGCTATAAGTAACAAATGCAAATGCTGGCTTTATGCGGACAGACGTGGTTGTTGGCTCTGTGTTGGCTTTTTGTGCCAACTGCAAACTGAGATTAGACGTGACACCCATTCTAAGTACTCTACTTCAATGCCACTACACCATTTCTTTTATATGGCCATATATAATTTGGGTTGATGTATGTAGTGTAAAATATTGTTCAAGTCTTTTCAACATAACATTTTTTTGAACAAATACGTTCACTCCTACCTTACAAATTCCAAGGACCTGATCAATTTCGATTTCGTAACATTTCTTGAAAATTCATAAACTCACAAATTATTATTTTCAAACAATATGAAATGTCTATACATATATTCTCGTACCTTTTGCGGTGTGAGATTCCTTTGGAGGTATAGTTTAGTGTTTATAAAAACTTAGGGGTACCAAACTTAGAAATAACGATTAGTTGTCTAAAACCTAGTAGGAGGGGACTGTAATTACCGTATGAGTATGAATAATGAATATGTTTTTGTTGATTTGGACACGAAGACGGCCTAAATATCAAAATCAATGGGGAATAGCTCCATCAGAAAAACCTTGAAAAAGTCCATTGTTGGCACTGTAAATTTTTTCTCAGCGCAAAAGACAATGAATAGGATGAAAAATGCTACGACAAAATGTGAACATGCAAATATAAACAAAGAAAATGATAAAACATATGTCAACTACAGTAAATAAAATATTGTACACAATTCATGTTGAGAGTCGTTATAAGTTTCATAAACTGTATAACGATATATAAATAAATGATAATGCTTCCATTTCTTACATTCGTTCTTCTCTTCGTTCTTCTCTTCTTCATGTCCACTGAGTGAGCATTTCTTGTATTTGCTTCTTTTGGATACATAAACGTTCATTATGTTAATAATGAATTTAATGCTTATGTTTGCTTATGTGCAGCTGCCATCCAAGAGCTTCATTGTTGTGAAAGACAGTGTACACTTTGCAGTTGCTGAACATGGCAGACAACAGCACTTCAGATGGAGATATTAAAAGAGAGCAAGCTCCTGAATCATCAGCAAGTTTAGATGGAGATGTTAACAAAGGGGAAGCTGAACCACCACCAGGAAGTACTTTAGATGGAGAAATGAAGATCGACCATGCTCAGGAAACACCAGGAAACTTAGATGGAGCTCATTCAGCAGTGGGAGAGAGGGGAAAAATACCTGAAGAGAATGGAAATGAGCCAGTTTCAGATGGGAAAAAGGAGAGAAAGCAAGGGAAGAATGTAGTAGCATACTACAAGTTGTTTTCCTTTGCTGACTCCTTTGATTATTTTTTGATGTTTTGTGGTGTAATTTCTGCTGTTGGAAATGGGTTCTGTTTGCCACTTATGTCTTTACTATTTGGAGAGTTGATTGATGCCACTGGAAAACCTGCCTCCACTACCGATATGGTGCATGGAGTTTTTAAGGTATCTGAAAACACTGAAACTATAGAGTGCTACTTTTCAATTGGAAAATTATTCCTTTATTTATTGACATTAAAGCTTTTACTGAAATTATAATGCATTACTGGGTAATCTTGCCCCAAGCCAAAAGTCCCTTAAGTATTTTGTATTAAGTAATTACATAACATGGTATTGTATTTGATGTTCTGAAGAATATTTTTGAAAATTAACAATTTAATTATAGAGGATGAGGCTTGTTTTCTCTATCGGTTTCTTTTTGAAGTTGGAAATTTTGTTGTGATAGAAATATAGTTCTACAAAGATTAGGAAAGTATTTCTTAGTAGAAGTTGCTTATCTCTCAAGATACTTCATGGGAGAGAGAAATATGTGAAAGTTTAACATGTAGTGCTGGGATAGTATTCTGGAATATCATATAGTGTGTTGTAGTATTGTATCTTTGTGGTCATTATATATTTTATCTCCCATGGATGTAAGATATTGATTCATTATCTAAGAATTAGAATATTATCTGCTTTAGACATACAGTGATTGTTTTTTTTGGGATATCGTGTCTCCTGTGATTGCCCTAGCATCACAAACTATTTAACTGATCTTGTCTTATCATTTATAAGTGATATGATATATTTATATATATCTTATGTTTCTCTAGTTCTTTGTCGATGTAGGTTATGTCAAGTAGTGTTACAATAGGTGGGTTATGTCAAAAATATCATGTGTTTTGTGTGATTGATGATTTGTTTTTTAAATTTTTTATGTTTCCGCAAAATTCCTAATATCAATGGTAGCCAGTTTTGATTTACTAAAAACTTAAAAATTAACATAATTGGGTTCAATGAGCAATAGTTTGGTCAAATACTTCTACAGGTTTCACTGAAATATGTCTACTTGGCTGTGGGGGCGTGTACCGCATCCTTTGTCCGTGAGTAGCTTCTTGAAATTGAATTTCGTATCGCTAATTCCATATTCAAATCTTATGTTAAGTGTAAAGATGCCCATTTTTGCTGTTTGCCAGAGGTGACTAGCTGGACTGTAACAGGGGAGAGGCAGGCTGCAAGGATAAGAAGTTTATATTTGAAAACAATATTAGGGCAAGAAATTGGCTTCTTTGATAAGGAAACTAGTACTGGAGAAATTGTTGGAAGAATGTCAGGTGACACTATTCTTATTCAAGAAGCCATTGGTGAGAAGGTATAGCATATTTATATAAAAGAACATTATTGTTGCCATGATCATCGCAATCAATATCACATGCATGTATGGATTTGAAGATGCTCTTGTAATTTTTCAGGTTGGACAGTTTATACAGAATATATCTTCATTCTTAGGAGGCTTTGTCATAGCTTTCGTGAGAGGATGGCTCCTCACTCTTGTATTGTTATGTTCAGTTCCACCAATTGCTATTTCTGGAGCTCTCATGATGAAGCTCTTAAGCACGCTCAGTTCCCATGAACAAACTGCCTATTCTCAAGCAGCCACTCTTGTAGAGCAGACAATTGGCTCTATCAGAACTGTAAGAAACATTTACAGAGTGAAAACCTTTATCTCATGCTGTTTCAATGGAATTATTGATGAAAAATGTATTGTTTATGTAGGTTGCATCATATACAGGGGAGCAACTAGCAATTTCTAAGTACAGCAAGTCCTTGATTAAAGCATACAAGTCTGGTGTAAAGCGAGGGCTTGTTACTGGGTTAAGTATGGGTACACGAAATCTTATCTCATATAGTGGCTATGCATTGGCAGTGTGGTTCGGTGGAAGAATGATAGTTGATAAGGGATACTCAGGAGGAGATGTCTTAACTGTGATTTTTGGTGTGTTGCTGGGCTCTTCGTAAGTACACTTTACTGCTTTCTATCTGTTTGTTGTTTTGTGGAGTTATGAAAGTTATATTAACATGTTAGCAAATTATTCGGAATTTAAGGTCTCTAGGGCAGGCAGGTCCACACTTAAGTACATTTGCTGCCGGACAAGCAGCAGCATTTAAAATGTTTGAGGCAATCAATAGGAAGCCTGAGATTGATGCTTACGATACTAATGGAAGGAAACTGGATGAAATTCGTGGTGATATTGAGTTAGAGGATGTTAATTTCAGTTATCCCGCAAGACCAGATGAACGCATATTAATTGGATTCTCTCTTTCAATACCGAGTGGTACAACTGCAGCTCTGGTTGGACAGAGTGGAAGTGGGAAATCAACAGTGATCAGTTTGATAGATAGATTTTATGATCCACAGGCTGGTGAAGTACTTATAGACGGTGTTAATCTCAGAGAGTTTCAGCTCCAATGGATCAGAGGGAAAATTGGTCTTGTCAGCCAGGAACCTGTGTTGTTTTCATCAAGCATTAGAGACAATATTGCTTATGGGAAGATTGGTGCAACTAATGAAGAGATAGAAGCTGCTGCAGAGCTTGCAAATGCATCTAGCTTCATAAATAAGCTACCTCAGGTTTTAATTCTTCAACTATTGGTCTTTTTAAGTTTTAATAAATCTTATTAAAGAAAAAAAAATCTTAATTCCTTGAGATGAAAGAAAAATCACTAAATCCTCCAACTATCACAGTTTCCTCACTCTCCTTCTACCTATATAAGTATTCTGTTAATAAGAGTTGGTGATATCTCCTTTTAAGTTTTGAATTGTCCAGAGACTAGACACAATGGTTGGTGAACATGGAGTTCAGCTATCTGGGGGCCAAAAGCAGAGAGTTGCTATAGCAAGGGCCATCCTAAAAGATCCAAGAATCCTACTTCTAGATGAAGCCACAAGTGCTCTTGACGCTGAATCCGAAAGAGTGGTGCAAGAGGCACTTGATAGAGTAATGGTCAACCGTACAACTGTACTTGTAGCTCATCGCTTGACTACAGTGAGGAATGCAGATATGATAGCTGTTATTGAGAAAGGAAAGATTGTTGAAAAAGGTTAAAATTTTGCTTAGATTTCCCTTTTTCAATGGTTCAACTACAGAAGTTGCCTGTCATTAATGTATTTGCTTGAGTAGCCTATGTTACTCATGACTAGTTTCATAATCAAGAGTTTCTGTCTCCCGCGCATTACCCTTCCTAGTTACCATTCATCTTTTGTAAATTTTTGCTTTTAAGCTGCATTCCTATTTTACGCATTACTGAATTATATTTTTTTCAAATTGTCAGGTTCACATTTTGATTTAGTCAAGAATCATGATGGAGCATATAGCCAGCTCATACGGCTGCAGGAAATTTGCAATGAGTCAGAAAAAGATTCTTCAATTAAACCAGACAGCGGTCGTCATTCCTGGGTCCAATATGTTTCGTCGCCCTTAAGTATAATTTCTGATAACTCAGTTGAAATGTCTCCTGAAAACTTACCTGACAAATCAATTGATAGTACTCCTGCTGCAGAAAAGCCACAGATTTCTCAAGAAGTTCCACTTAGCCGTTTGGCTGGTCTTAATAGCCCTGAGATACCTATGTTACTTATAGGTTCCATATTTGCTGCGGCCAATGGTGCAATATTACCAATTTTCGGGATGGGGCTTGCCAGTGCTATTAAAAGTTTCTACAAACCCGAAAAAGTCAAGAGAGATTCCTCAGTTTGGGCGTTAATATTTGTGGCCCTTGGTGTGACTTCTTTTCTGAGCAACGCAATCAGCTCATACTTTTTTGGTGTAGCAGGGTGCAAGTTGATAAAGCGAATACGATCAATGTGCTTTGCAAAAGTGGTACACATGGAGATAGGATGGTTTGATGAAGCTGAGCATTCGAGTGGTGCCATTGGTGCAAGGCTTTCTACAGACGCAGCCTCAGTGCGAAGTGCAGTTGGTGACACACTTGCTTTGATTGTTCAGAATGCTGCAACAGCAACTGCAGGCTTGATAATTGGTTTCAAAACAAGTTGGGAATTGTGTTTGATAATCCTTGCCTTCTTTCCTCTGCTGGGAGTTTGTACTTACGTACAAATGAAGGTGATGTTCTTGATCAGCAACGCCAGTAATGCTAAGGTTTGTTTTTAACTACTCAGGAAGCCATTCATGTTATGCCTAATTTTCATTACATGATCAATTTTGATAAGGAAACACCAATTATGTGATTTTTTAAATAAAAAAATATGAACCAAACTCTATGTTATTCTAAATATTCAAACAGACTCGCTACTATTATTATTATTACTGTTTTATCGAGATAGAGATTTTCAAATGTTTGCAGAAAATGTATGAGGAAGCCGGTCAGGTTGTAAGTGATGCAGTTAGCAGCATTAGAACTGTAGCTTCCTTCTGTACCGAGAAGAATGTGATTGAACTATACCAGAAGAAATGTGATGGCCCAGTTAAGGCAAAGATAAAGCAAGGACTGATACGCGGACTATGCTGTGGGGTATCCTTCTTCTTTTTCTATTTTATCTATGCAGTGGAATTTTTTGTTGGAGGGATATTAGTTAACCATGGCAAGACAACATTCAATGATTTTTTTCATGTAAGTATTTCATTCTCCATCAAATAAGTATTTCAAGTTTATGTGTCATTACACTTGTCCATTGATCACTGATTATCTGAAGGAAAAATTTCTTACGTTATTCTGATATTGATCATTAGCCTACCTACTGTTTACAGGTGTTTTTTGCTGTCAGTTTGACAGCCTATGGAATTTCAAGAGCAACCACTCTTGCTCCTGACGTTGGTAAAGCTAAGAGGTCTAGTGCTTCTGTATTTGGGCTTCTTGACCCGATATCCAAGATAGACTCAAGTGATAACAGTGGAACAACATTAGACAATGTTAGAGGTGAAGTTGAGTTTAGGCAAGTCAGTTTCAAGTATCCAACAAGACCTGATGCTCATATTTTCCGTGATCTTTGCTTAACCATACATTCTGGCAAGGTAATGTTGCATGCTTCATTACATTCAACTAATAAAAGTTCACCCATAACTTGATAATCCTTTTAGCTAAAATGGAACTTTTAGCTGCTCTGAAGCCATGGCAACCAATTTTGGTGTACCAAGATTCTTCCAGTGTTGCTTGCTTCAGCTTAACAATTGTACATTAAATTCAGAAGTGAAAACTTTTTTCGTTGACACATACATTGGAAATACTGCTACAGCTTTCTAATTGACATGGTTGAACCAAGAGAATGAATAACAATATAATTTAGCTTTTTGTTTCAGATGGTTGCTCTGGTTGGAGAAAGTGGGAGTGGTAAATCGACAGTGATCTCATTATTGCAGAGATTTTATGATCCTAATTCAGGTCAAATTACTCTAGATGGAATAGAAATCCAAAAGCTGCAACTAAAATGGTTAAGACAGCAGATGGGCCTGGTGAGTCAGGAGCCTGTGTTATTCAATGACACCATCAAAGCCAATATTGCTTATGGAAAGGAAGGAGATGCAACAGAAACAGAAATTTTAGCTGCAGCAGAATTAGCTAATGCTCACAGCTTCATTAGTGGCTTACAACAGGTTAAGACTTGGCATTTCAAGTTGTTCTTAAATACTTTGTTGAACAGAATGAATCCCACGTTATCAATAGTGACTTTCAATTGCCACCAAATCTATTTTTTCTTGGATTGAATAGAAATTTATGTTTCTAATTCTTAAAGTTGGAAAACGTAGGGATATGATACATCTGTAGGAGAAAGAGGAGTCCAGTTATCCGGGGGACAAAAACAACGAGTAGCTATTGCGCGTGCCATTGTGAAGTCTCCAAAAATTTTATTGCTAGATGAAGCCACTAGTGCTCTTGACCTGGAGTCTGAAAGAGTGGTTCAAGATGCATTAGATCAAGTTATGAAGGACCGAACCACAATTGTTGTAGCTCATCGGTTATCCACAATTAGGAATGCAGATGTTATTGCAGTAATTAAAAATGGAGCCATAGTAGAAAAAGGAAACCATGAAAGTTTAATCAATGTGAAGAAAGGTGTTTATGCATCCTTAGTAGCACTTCATGCAAGTGCAACAAATTAAGCTCTTATGTCTGCTTCACTCTATTAGTAGTTTGTTTATGGGTTGTTTTGTTATCTTGAGTTGTTATCATTGTAACTTGTTTCTAAATACACTTATAAGTCTAGTATTGGACTATGACATAGTAATGTAAGTTTTAAAGAGAAATGAAAATGAAGGTGTTGGATCCAGTTCACCTATGATAGGTTAACCTGATCTATTAGGGTTGAAATAACAAAACAACCCCTGCAGTTAAAATTACATATGTGCCCTTAACAGTTATGGGATGAGAGTTAGCAATAATTGGGATTTAAATTTTAAAATCCCAACTACCGCTTTAATAAAATTAGATGTTACGTTTCTTCTTCTCTGCTTCCCTACAGAAAACAATATAAAATACACAGACCTAAAACTATAGAATCCAGACAAGCAAAAAGGCAAACTATGTTGTGGATTATTAATTGAAACGCTTGGATTATCGAATATCATCAAAAAACACACGTATTGCAATCCGAGTATGCATTTTCTTTTATCTTGAAATTATTTATATCCGTTTGCATTAGTATCAGAGTAATATTATATGGTTCACGGTGATGTTGATGATGCAAGAATATTTCTAGAAAATGAATTGGGTTCATAATGCTATGAATAGTGATTATTTTTTGAGAAAAAAACGCATGAACCCGTTCATATGCTCTATGACCCATTTACATTTTCTTGATGAATTTGATATGATTGAGTATAATTGTTGCCTAGAATCATGTTAGGGTGATATGTATGATTTGTGATGAAAAGTTACTTTGGAAATGCATCGAATCGATGAATTTCAGTAGCTTATGTTTTCCAAAAATGGTGACATTCATGTCCCAAATTTGTTAGATTCCGACGACGTTGGCACTGTAAAATGCAACGAACAAAAGCATTGTGACGTAGGCTTCAAAAGCCTCATCAAATCGCCATCGATCATTGGCCAAAGGACAACCAATTTCATTGGCAATTTATTAAGGTTCATATGCATCGTAGGTTGCAATCAGATTGGGAAAACCCCATTGCCCAACTTGTTGGTCAACGGGTCACTCCACTTGGCAATCGGGTGATCCGAATCGAGTCTTAACCTGTGGATCAGTTGACTATTAATGGTCAACATTTGATCGATTAACAATCAATATTTGACTAGTCAATGGTCAAAGTTTGACCAACACATGAAGTGCTTTCTCCAGCGTGTGAAGATCGTGGTCCCATGTCATGTAAGAGCTTATGCAACCTATTTTTGTATAAATCAAACACTTATTGTTGTTTTCGGGATGTATTTTGAATTATACATTGTTATATAATATGTGAACATATGTTGTTTCTATTGTTATGCATGTGTAATTTATTTTGTGTCTATTTGTTGTTCATATATAGGGTGAACATATTGAGTAGAGACTACTATCTGAATTATAAATGAATTCGAATCATGTTGCTAAGTCCAGTTTCAAGAAGTTTTCTAATTACAAGTGAAAATGATGTAAGTCCAGAAAAGGGAAAGAGATCATCTAAGGACCTATGAATAAGAACAAGCAATTCAAGTGCAAAAGAGGTAAACACGTTAGGAAAAGACATAAGACTAAGCTGACCTGTTACAACTATAAAAACAAGAGTCACTTTGCTAGTGAGTGCATGAAGTATAAGAAGGTATTGTCTTATCTTGTTTTGAATTATGAGATTTATGTTTCTAGTACTATTTTATTAACTAAATCTTATCCTATGTAGATTGTAGACTTAGGAGCCACAGACCATGTAGCTCGTGATGGAGAAGCTTTTGTGGAATTTTGTCAAATACCGAGGGAAACATGATGGATTTATATAGGTAATAACACAAAACTATAAGCAAAAAGAAATGGACACATACAAATTAGTTTTGTGAGGTAGTCAAACCTTATACCTACATGAAGTTTTGTATGCTCCAAAAATTTGACGAAATTTGGTCTCTGTGCGTGTTCTATTAAAACTAAGATATAATTTAATTTTCTCCCAGAACTTGGTTAAAATTTATTATGGTATTATGTATTATGGATTTGAATTTCTGTTAGAAGGTTTTGTGGTGTTAGACACCTTATCATGTAATTATGAGAAGGTTTTGTGGTGTTAGACACCTTATCATGTAATTATGATAATTTTGTTAATTCTTTGTTATTTGCAACTCCTAACAGTCTGATTATGGATGCAAATATATGACATTCTAATTAGAGTATATTGGTCAAGATAAAATGAATAGAATGGTTCATGAAAGGTTATTAGGACCTATCACGAAATTAGATGCAAATAAATGACATGCTAATTAGGGTATATTGGTCAAGATAAAATGAATAAACTGGTTCGTGAAAGGTTATTAGGACCTATCACGAAATTAGTTCTGTCTATTTGTGAGTATTGCTTAGCAAGAAAACCTTTGTCTAGAAAACCTTTTGACAAAACTGCTAGAGTTGCGCTTCCTTTGCAACTTGTACACTCA
Organism: Mangifera indica; assembly: GCF_011075055.1. NCBI lineage: Eukaryota > Viridiplantae > Streptophyta > Magnoliopsida > Sapindales > Anacardiaceae > Mangifera > Mangifera indica. Next base: position 20,508,636 of record NC_058143.1, read on the forward strand.
TATATTTGTGGTATTATAAATGTCAGAGCTAGAAATGGTGCATCCTATTTTACCATTTTCATAGATGATTATTCACGTTTTGGTTATACCTATTTGATCTCCCATAAGTTAAAAACAATAGATTGTTTTAGATATTCTATAAATAAGATTGAATATCAATTGGACAAAAGAATAAAAGCCTTGAGAACTAATCAAGGCCGTGAATATTTATCTACTAAATTTAAAGAATGATGTAGTGAAAAAAAATTGTGTGGCAATTAACAATTGGCCAAAGGACTTATTCCCCCTTAAAATATGTTGTTTTTCTAAGTTTTCTCCCCTTAGTTTTGAAAATCTCAAATACCTACCCATGATTGGTTAAAATTAATGGTTTTTGGGCAAAATCGTTATTTTATCTATAATATTAAAAATAAACTAAAATATAATTTCCTTTTCCTCCCTTAAACTTTAAAAACTAAAAGTTTGCCCCTAACCAACGTTTTAAAAAATGATATTTCTTCCCTAGGGTTTGGTTTTCAGATCTTCAGTGCCATCTCCAATGCCATTGTTGATGGTCTCTCCCTCCCAAAGCTTTCTCTCCCTCCAACAGTCTCTCTCCATTCAGTTAAACGCTCAATCGACGTCGAATGAAGTTTTGAAGATAATAGAAGACGAAGAGCTTTATCTCCCTGACAAAGCTTTTTGTCTTCCAAACCTTATTCGATGTAGATCGAATGTTCAACAGAGTGGAGAGAGATCGTTGGAGGGATTTGAAAGGGAGATACTATTGACAATGACAACGAAGATGGCCCTGGAGACCTAGAACTAAACCTAAGAGAGAACTGCCATTTTTTAAAACTTGGGTTAGGTGAAAACTTTTAGTTTTTAAAGTTTATGGGGTGAAAAAGAGATAAAATTTTAAAAGGTTAGAGTTCCATTAATTTTAATAGCCCATGGGTGGGTAAATGAGATTTTCAAAGTTAAGGGGTGAGAACCTGAGGTTAGAGGATCCTTTGGCCTTAACAATTCCAAGAACTCCGTAATAAAATGGTGTAGTGGAAAGAAAGAATCGAACTTTGTTAAAAATGGTTAGGTTTATGATGGCATAGGAAAATCTTCTAATTTCGTATTGGGGAGATGTCTTGTTGTCTTTGACTTATGTATTTAAACGAGTGGCCACTAAATCAGTTACTTCTACTCTTTATGAGTTATGGACGGATAGAAAACTTGATTTGAATATGATACGACCTTAAGGGTTAGCAACATACATCAATGACTCTTCCCATAAATTTGAAAAATTAGGACCGAGAGAAAAGAATTGTGTCTTTGTAAGATACTTTAAACACTCCAAAGGTTACATGTTCATAGGGGAGGACTTTAATGGGAGAGTAACTAAAATAGTTACTAGAGATGCAATATTAAGTCTTCATCTGTATAAGACAAAAGAGAAATATGGAAAAAGTATGTTTCAATGACCATCAGTTATGTCGCAACTGACAATGTTTTTACCTCTTCCAAATAGTGAGAGCAATGAGATTAAGCTTTAACTTATTCGAATAGTGAGATCGAAGATTCTCAATTGCATAAGAATAAATGTCCTAGAGTCCCTAAGCGATGTTTTAGAATTTAAAATAAAGTTTTCATAACCGTTCCTTTAGAAGACGAAAAACCTAAAAATATCAAAGCAGCTTTATCATCCCTTGATAAGGAAAGATGGCAAGAAGCGTTGGAGGAAGAAATGAAATCCATGAAAATTAACCAAGTTTGGAGTTTGGTGGACTTACCATCGGGTCAAAAATTTATTGGGAATAAATGGATTCTCAAAATTAAACGTAAAATAGATGACTCAATGGACAAATATAAAGCTTATCTTGTGGTGAAAGACTATACCCAATAAGAAGGTATAAATTATAAAGAAACCTTTTTGGTTGTCATAAGATTTACTTCAATTAATGTAATTCTAGTTGTAGTAGCACATTTAGATCTTAAATTGCATCAAATGGACGACAAGACAACTCTCCTTAATAGAGAACTTGACGAAAAGACCTATATGGATCAACTTGTAGGTTTCGTGATAAAAGGCCAAGAACGCAAAGTATGCAAGCTCCAATGATCAATATATGGCCTAAAACAGTTATCAAGACAATGGTATTTAAAATTCCACAAGACTATATTGTCTTATAATTTTAAAATATTAAAACAAGACTACTGTGCCTATGTAAATTGGTTTAATGACAAATTTGCAATTCTATCTCTTTATGTGGTTGATGTATTGATAGTGAGAGTAATTTGAAGTATGTGATGACCATTTAAGAATTAGTTATCCACAAATTTTGACATAGAGGGGTGAAACATAGTATATTTTGGATATTAAAATAAAAAATGATTGTTCTAAGAAACTTTTAGCTCTATCACAAGAGTATTGTATCTAAAATATTCTAGAACCATTCAATCTGACGAACTACAAACTCATAGATAATCTTGTGTTAAAAGGTTATTTATTGGGCCAAGACATGTGTCTAAAGACTCCAAACAAGAGAAATGAAATGTTCTCAGTACCTTATTCAAATGTGGTTGAAAGTCTCATATACATTATGATGTGTACTCACCTCGATATTTGCTTTGCTATTGAGTTGGTCAGTTGATATCAATCAAACCTTGGAAGGGAACATTGGAAGATTGTTAAAAGGATATTGAGATATCTGAAATGCACTATAGATTACTATTTATGCTATCAAGGATTAGATTTTCGTATTGTTAGTTATTTAGATACTGACAAGGGTGGTGATTTAGACCAACCTAAATCAATTTCTGACTATGTTTTCTTACTCTAAAAAGGTAGGCCAAAGGACTATTTCCCACCAAAGGTATGTTGTATTCTCAAGTTTTTCCTCTTTAACTTGAAAATCCCAAATATCCACCCATAAGCAGTTAAAATTAACGAAACTCTTACTCCTTAAAATTTTATCTCTCTTTACCCCCATAAACTTTAAAAACTAAAAGTTTCCCCCAGCCTAAGTTTTAAAAAATAACAGTTTCCCCCAGGTTTTGTTTCCAAATCTTTGACGTCATCTTCGGCTCTATTGTCGACAACCTCTCCCTCCCGAAGCTTTCTCTGCCTCTGATGGTCTTTCTCTACCCATTTGGACGCCCGATCAATGTCGAAGGAGCTATAGAAGACGAAAAACTTTGTTGGGAAAGACGAAGCTTTTCGTCTTCCCAAGCGAAGACAAAGTTGTCATCTTCGTTTGGGAAGACAAAAAACTTCATCTTCCTTGACAAAGCTCTTCGTCTTCCACGACTCCTCCAATGTTGATCAGGCGTCCAAATGGGAAGAAAGGGAGAGGAGGCTTTGGGAGGGAGAGGCTGCCGACAATGGAGTAGGAGATGACGTCAAAGATCTGGAAACGAAACCCTGGGGGAAAATTGTTATTTTTTAAAACTTAGGGTAGGGGAAACTTTTAGTTTTTAAAGGTTAGGGGTAAAAAGAGATTATATTTTCGTTTATTTTTAATATTATAGATAAAATGATGATTTTAACCCTTACTACCGTTAATTTTAACTACTCATAGATAGATATTTGAGATTTTCAAAGTTAAAGGGGGGAAACTTGGGAATGCAACATACCTTGGATGGGAAATAGTCCTTTGGCCAAAAGGGTATTATATCCTGGAGCTGTAAGAAACATACATGCATAGTTTTATCCATAATGGAGGCCAAATTTGTAACCTGTTCTATAACTGTGCAAGAAGCTATTTAGTTAGGAAATTTTTTTGAGAATTTGGGTGTACAGGAAGAAGTAGTTGGTCTTATTGTTGTACATTGTAATAATCAAACTGCGATAACTTTCTCAAAATATCTCAAATTTTATAATAGAACCAAACATATCAACATTAGATATAACTTTGTCAAAGACATCATTTTGAAGAATGAAGTGATTGTACAATATATTTCTACACATAATATAGTTGATGATCCTTGAACCAAACCAATTCTGAGAGATGTATATTGTTGGACCCCTAGGTGTCTTGACTATGCCAAAATTAAGTTTAATGTTGATGATTAATAATTATTGAGTTAATAAAGTCCATGACATAAAGTTTCAATGATCGAAAAATGAGCAAAATGTAGATGTTTATTTTTTCAGGTCAGGGATGTCCGTCCCAAATGAGATGTCAGTCCCTTTACTATTCTCATGCTTGTCCTTAGAAGTTTGAAGCTCTCGAAAATTTCTGCTAAATGAACAAGGACGTTTGTCCCCTATTGGAAAATGACCATGGAATGTCCATTCCTTCTTCAATGCATTCAAAAGTATAATTAGGATGGTCAACAAAGTCAACACATTAGGACGCCTGTCCCTTGCCCGTCCTTTCATGTTTGATGCTCTTTAGAATTTTAAGAAGCAAAGCAAGACGACTATCTTGAAAAAAGGATGCTTGTCCCTCAAATGGCGCATTTCAAGAATTCGACCCTTAGACATCCTCACGCATTTTCAAGGGTAAAACGTTATTTTCACAAGTCAATGACTAGTAAAATCATTCTAAAGGATCTTTCAAGTCTTAAAGCTATATAAACAAGTTGGATTGAAGTCAAAAGGGTTAGAGAACATATCCAAAGCATTCAAGAATTCTTATCTCAATCTTTAAGCTCTTAATCTCTCTCTAGAAATCAAAATATCATATATTTAAGAGAAACATTTATACATATTATTAAAATCAGCCTATTGGAGGCATATTCTTCTTGTAAATCTTCCTTTTAATTATACTGGGGCGAAATCCCATACCACTACTGTAAAAGGGCATAATCCCAAGTTAATTAGTGTAATTCAAAAGTGATTCGAAAGAAAACTTCAAACTAGTTGCTTGAAGAAGTGAACGTAGGAAGCTTGGGACAAAAAACACTAAACCACTTTAAATTCCTGATTATTCTCTAAACTCTTTTCCCTTACTTTATGCTTTGATTGTTCATTTGATTTTTTGTTATGACATCTTGAGTAAAAAATTCAATTTGATAAATTTGGTGTTTAATTTTTGTTAATAATTCTATTCTCCCCCTCTAGGATTAATTTGCCATTAAGGGCTTTCCATATATTTTGCACATGTTAAATTTCTTAGTTTACGTAGAATATGATAGATGAATTGTTGAGTATATATTGTATTTGTAACATAACGTTGAAAAATTAAAGAATTCAAATTTTTGTCTTTTTGGCTTTATTCGCATGTTTGAATTCTTGGTGTTTCTTTATTTACACATTATTTTGAAAGCTCAACAAGATCATAATGTCATACAAGTTTGAAATTGACTCACTCACACAACAATCCCCTTTGATGCTAACAGAGCATTCTAAGATGAAACATACTTCTTAAGTATAATAACGCTGAAATAGCGCACATTGAAGATGAGAATTGCTCAAAAAATAAATTATTATTATTATTAGACATGTCGCCTTAATGATTAATCAAGATAAATTCATAAATTGATGAGTTTAGCAATGACCGGTTTGCATTCCCTACATCCAAATAGCTTGTGAATGTTAGATGTGAGTTCTTAATATATAGTAATACCTATAAGATTAGAGAGATGATTAAAAATTCATATTAGGTGCTAGGTACAACGATTGAACTAAGATATGTACAGTATTGGTAATAAAATTTGAGAAAATATACTATGTAGCATATGATTTCATACTATGTGTGTATAAGTAAGACAATCATTTGAATTAGTGAGAGGATGAATTCCTGCTCTCTCACTATGTGAGACTTTATGAGGATTACCTCACATTAGTATCCTTGGACTTTTTGCTATTATTTTATGTTTATTTTTAGTATTGTTATCTTAGTTTGACACTTATAGAGCCACACACAATTCAATCTATGAAACATGATTAGAAAATGGCTACGTTTAAATTGTGAATTTCGAGTGGAAGAGGAAGAATTATGTATTACATGTGTCCATTGGTTGGCCGATCATGTCACTCATATGAAATAATGAACTTGATTATGGATACATAGAAAATAACATAATATTAAATAAGAAATTAAAAAGAGCTAACGTTATTGAGTAAGTTTGGGATATTGGGAGATTAACACTTTATCATTTTATTATTCGAGTTGAAACGATTATGTTATTCTTAACAGATGCATAGTAAATTAGCTCTCAAGTGCAGGTTGCTCGTAAGGTTGTATGACACGTTTGCCAGTATGAATTGCTTTGTTCTGTGAGATTTTTGTGTAAGAGTTCTGGTTGGGATCACCCATCATATGTGAATGGGAGATATTGGATCTGGTCCACCCATGATAGGTTGACCTAATCTATTAAGGTTGAAATGACAAAACAACCCCTACAATTAAAATTACATATCTGCTTTTGACAGTTATGAGATGAGAGTTAGCAACAGTTGAGATTTAAAGTATAAAATCCTAACTGCTATTTTAATAAAATTAGTTGTTACGTTTCTTCTTCTTCACTCCCCTGCAAAAAACAATATAGAATACACATACCAAAAACTATAGAATCCATGTAGGGAAAAAGGCAAATTGTGGTGTGGATTATTAATCGGGACGCTTAGATCATCAAACATCACCAAAGAACACACGTATTGCAATTCGGATATGCATTTTCTTTGATCCTGAAATTATTTATATTTGCTTACAGAAGAAGTCTTCCAACAACTTTTGTTCCACAAATTATTTAATAACTGACACTAAAAGCATTGAATACTGAAGTAGTAAGAATATTAGTTAACAAGCTCGAAGACAATACTGCCTTCGTGGGTGTGTGTGTCTCTATATATATGTTCACTTAATCTCACACAATGATCTTTAGATTGAAGCTTGTTTGAACAACCTGCATAGGTAATAAATTATTTTGGGGCTATTAGGCTATTGGGTTGAGGAGAGGCTTTCCCTCACACTTAAAAACCCACACCTAACTTAATTCCCAATCAATGTGGGATACTTAACAAACAAAATCATGAAATTTAAGTAGAGAGTTGAATGCTTGCTATGATTTACAAAATAAAAATCAGTATGAAAATGAAATATTTGGTAAGTGTTGCTAGCATCCCAAGTATTCTTTAATTTCAGAATTTTGCTAAATCTTGTTGTTGTTTGATGCTAAAGTTGTCTTCATAACCAGCAAATTAATTGAATGAAAAGCCTTTGTAGAATCAAATTGTTGAGTATCTTGTAATGGTTGGGAATTAGGTTGGTGTGGTACATAAGTGTGAAAGAAAGTCTCACCCCTTGAGCTAGTTTTTGAGGTTGGAATGACTCAGTATCACTTTTGGTATGCCCAACAAGTCATATCAAAATCTAAGTTTAAGAACAACTTCATCCAAAGGCCATGAGGAGGTACTAATTTGTGTGATTCTAGCTCAAACCTTTGCCCCAGTTAAAAAGTGGATTCATAATCCTTACTTTATGCTCAGTTGAGGGGAGGTTTCACTATCCTTAACCCCTATTTAGCCTGTCCGTGGGGCGGTACCCATCCGTGTGATTTTAGCTCCAACTATAAACCCACTTTTGGAGAGGTTTCATAATCATTACTCCCTAATTGGCCTGCTTAAGGAAAAGTCTTATCTCTTAAGCTAGATTTTAGCATAGGAAAGGTCAAATTGCGCTCTTGTGATGGTCCAACAAAAACCCTTGATACTATTGTCAATAAATTTGCAGGTTAGTTCTTGATGATAACTGGTGTTCCTGATGGCATTTTTCAAAGTATTGATACAGTTGCAAATATAAAACCAATGTAAGTGCTGAAACAACACAATATCAATTCGGCCAAGAATGGAATAAAAGGAGCAACAACACAACAAGCACAACAGGCTCTCATATCTAATCTCCAACAAAGATAAAAGACAGCTTCTGCTAAAACTTGACAGAAAGCAGTTTATCTTAGTTCATTTTTACCCAGAAAATTTTAATAGTGCAGTTAATGAGACATTTTTCAGTTCTAGATAGTCTGATTGGACATAATCACATCCCTTATATTAGTAAAAGATAATCTGGACCAGTTTAAAAGTCCTGGATTGATTCAACTTTGGGTGAAAAATGTTTATGTAAGATCCAAAAGAAAATTCTTGTCTTTGTGACAAAGCAGACTGGGTTGTTACAATGATAACCTACAAAGTAGATACTTGTGGGAGACATATACAAGTGCTAACTTTTTGCTAGAAAGCAGAATTCACAACCAAAAACAGAATTTTTTTTTATTCTATTGACCAATTTGGAACACAAATGTCAGTAGCAGTAATTAACATTCTCTGTTGAGGATTATATGCGAGGACATTACAGATTTTGTCAGCATTAGGGGTGAGCAAATTACCTGTCTAGGCTGGAGTTGTTGAGTATTCAGCCGTCGGTCTCAATAGGAATTTGGAATCTGTCTATGTTTCTGTTCCAGGCTTGGTTGAACTGATCGGTACCGATTTCAGTTCCAGATCCTTAAGAACCGGAGCTGACCAGAATTTAGGACGCCGGGTCGGGTACCCAACCTAGTTTCCTTTTTTTTTTTTTTTTAAAGCTTCCTAATGATAATTGTTTCATCTCTTATTTCAGTTTCTTAGTTTAGTTTCTCCATCAGAATTTTTTCTTCATTCTTCTGTTGGATACAATGTCATGGTAAGAATAAAGATTTTTTTTTGTTTTCCCTTGCGAAGTTCATGTATTTTGTTCTTTGAAATCCAGGTTGTTTAATAGAGAAGAAACTAACCCAGTTTTGAATCATATTGGACTAAAAATTGTTGATTTATTTCACATATTGTTAATCTTGATATTTGATGTACTTGGGCAACCCCACAACATTCTCAGAGTGAGATTTTGTAATGGTAGTGGATAAAAGGTGATGCTACCTAAGTTTCTGTCAGGTGGGCATGAGCATTAATATCCAATTAGTTTTTCTGTAGGGAAAGAATGATTAGGAACCAACCATTGCTGGAGTATATATTCCTTTTCAGTTGAAGTAATTGAATAATTTTTATATAGGAGAATAATACTTACTTAGTAATCATTATCTTTTGATATTCCTCCTTGGTTCTTACAGTCCTCTCCAAGTGCAAGCTAGTTTGGAATATGAACCATCCCAATTCCATTCTCTTTTCTGCAACTTTTAAGCATATATTCTTTTATTTAATAAGAGATAAAATCCTGCCAGGGTCCATGTTATATTATACAAACAAACAAAGAAACAATCAAATAAATGTAACCAATCAGTTTTTATTGGATTCCTGAAACTATTCAAGGAAATTTGCATTATTATGAAATCAAATGAAAAGGAAATGTATGTTTTTTCATCAATGGTTAAAATTTATGGTCCCATACATGAAAGGGAATTTGTAGATTTATTGTTGAAACTCTATAAAATTGAACCATGGTCCCCTATGCATCAACCAAGGAAATATGGATTAATTGTCTGCTATATTTCAACATTATGTGAGTGAAATAATCAAAGCAATATCTTTATCAATTTAGCTTCCCTCATTGCTTGCGGCATGGAAATGTTGACTTATAATAACATAATCTTCACTTGTTGTCTTGTATGTAAATATACCATTATTTGCTTATTTGCTCTATCAATCTTCCTCCAAAATTTTTATCTGAGATTGTTAAGAAACCCAAACAAAATAAGCAGTAGAGTGCATAAAAGATGGAATTAGTTTGTTCCCTATATTTTGGTGCACGCTCACTCGCCAACTATACATGCATTTTAATACAACTTTTATGTGAAAACTTTAGTTGATGAATGTTTGACACGTGTACTTGTAGTTTACATATGTACTGCAATCAGGTTGTACCTGTTCAACCGCAACTTGCTCCCATTCTCAAATTTGCTTCTGGTTTGAAATTCTATTTCTCAAATCTGCATTTCCTGAGTTTTGAAAATTCCTTCCACAATAACAGAGATGCTATTCATTGCCTAAGTCAATACAATCCAAATCCAGAGGAGCGTATGAAGCAAAATATAGTTGACACAGCCTTATGCGGTCCCCTGCTATACAAATCACCTGTTTATTTAATAATGTGTGGTTGGGTGGAGTATTTGACACCCATTTTCTGAGAAAATTTGTATTGTAATGCATGATTAGATGGAAAAATATAATGAGAACAAAAAGTCTTGTTGAAATTAATCTTTATAACGTTAATGATGGGTGTGTGCAGTATTTTTATAAATGCATAATGTCAAATCCAATTATAAAATTTTCAATTTAAAAGTGATATAATTATGCTATGTATGGTATAGGAGGAGTTGGACTACGTGTGTGTGTGTGTGTGTATAAAAAAATATATATATGTGCATGAATCAAATAAAATGAGGATGATGATGTAGCACATTGTTTATTGTTGACCACACGATTCATTTATATGTATAAAAAGGATTACAGTAAGAGAGATTAGGTTGTGATTAAAATATGATATCAAGAATGAACTTGTATGAAAGCCCAAGAAAATCAAACAGTAAGATGCACATTTACTAACACAGTAGCACAAATATTTACATGGAAATAGAGAAAAAGATTATTTGATGAAAATATTTCTTTGTTCTCTCTTAATCTTAGCTCATCCTAATTTTGCGGTTTACATTTTGCATTCATTTTAACACAATTACATATATTCGCTAGTCGCATGTGGATAGTGAATATATTTGATGAAATCAATTAATCAAATGTATTTAGTTCTACTTAAAAATTCATCTTTTGAATCTACACTTTTAAATTTGGGTAAACTTTTACAAAATTCATATCACACCTACCCTATACCAAAGAAAATTTGGATGGTGAATAAATGTGAGGAAATCAATTCTTTTACCAGGTACCCACTAGTCCCTCTTAATAATTAACATACGTCCCACTGTCACTGAAAGGTTGCCTCTTTTATATGTGTATATAGTGAAGCTGGGATGGGTAAGCATTCACAAACCCATCACACCCCAAAACTCGCCATCATCAATCTTCTGTGAGTTTCACGTTTCAGTTTCTGCATGTCAATCTTAATGAAGTCTCTCGTTGTTTGACATGTTAGATATCATAGCATGTTATTGAGAAAGCTAATTTGACAAAGCTAGACAAGTCATAATAAGTTGTCAAACTAATTATATATCAGTTTCTGAGCTTCAACTATATGCACTACTACGTACTGAATGAAAAAAAATTTTGATTTTTTGAAATTTTAATTTCAATGTGTTTCACTGATTAAAAGGGTATTGTTGTAGGAAGCAGCATGACTAGGGAGAATGGTTTAGATGAAGAAATTATAACAGAGCAGGCTTCAGTATCGACAAGCCACTCTCCAGGGAAATTGTCTCAGGAACCTCCCCAAAAGGCTGACACCCAACAAAGAAAGGAGAAAGAAGAAAACACTCAGGTACTTCCATATTACAAGCTTTATTCGTTTGCCGACTTAACAGATTTTGTGTTGATTGGTGTTGGCACAATTGCCGCCATTGGAAATGGAATCTGTATGCCCCTCCTAACCTTACTCATGGGAAATTTAGTAAATGCATTCGGACAAAATTCTAACATCAAACAAGTGGTAGATGAAGTTTCAAAGGTATTATTTCAAACTTGGTCCTTATATTTCAATCAACTATATTTTAAGTCAGGTTTATTTATAATAGATTGGCTTGTAACATTCTCAGGTGTCTCTGAATTTTGTATTCTTAGCCATAGGGGCTGGTGCTGTAGGATTTCTCCGTAAGTATATCAGGCTTCTTGCTAAGACAATACAAGGATCAAGGAAATTTTTTTCCTTTTTAACTTTCTTTATAAGAAAATATGACAGTATCTTTAGAGCGACAAATAAATGACAAACTGCTCACCTGAAAGCCAAGATCATTTAAAGGATCTTGAAAAGATCAATAAAAGTAGAGCGAACACTTCAATGAAAAGTTATGGGTAACTTAAAAATCAATGCCAATAGCAGAAATCAACCAAAATTTGTTTCCAATCAAAGTGAGCAAAGAGAAAAGAAGACCTGTATGGAGCATTGGAAACTGAGATACCTGTTGTTTGCTACATGGCAGAGATGGCTTGCTGGGTTGTCACTGGGGAAAGGCAAGCAGTACGTATAAGAAGTTTATACTTGAAAACAATGTTAAGACAAGATGTTGGCTTCTTTGACACAGAAACACATACTGGAGAAATTATTGAAAGGATGTCAGGTGACATTGTGCTTATTCAAAATGCCATGGGCGAGAAGGTATTATGTTCTAGGGAAGCCTAAATTGTGTCCACTTTTTCCAGTTTTCTTAAAATGAGTTTAGATTTTCTCTTGATGTTTTTTATTTAACTTTTATTATTATTGTTATTATTATTTTGCCTTTATGTAGGTTGGAAAGCTCATCCAGCAAATAGCAACATTCATTGCAGGATTTGTTGTTGCATTTGTCAAGGGATGGCTTCTGACCCTTGTCCTGTTATCTTGTATTCCACCTCTTTTCATCTCTGGAGCTTTCATGACCATTGTAATGGGAAAGCTTGCAGCTAGAGGACAATCTGCTTATTCACTTGCTGCAACTGTATCTCAGCAGACGATTGGCACAATTAGAACTGTATGAACTCTAGACATGAATTATACTTGATCTTCCTTTTTCTTTGTAATGGAATTTATGATTTTTATACATTTTCATGATACAGGTTGCATCATTTAATGGGGAGAAGCAAGCTGTTGCTAAATACAATGAGTCCTTAACCAAAGCTTACAAATCTGGCGTGCAAGAAGGCTTGGCTTCAGGGCTTGGTATTGGTTCAGTTAACTTTGTTTTATACAGCAGTTATTCCTTGGCTGTATGGTTTGGTGGGAAAATGATACTTGAAAAAGGATATTCTGGAGGCGATGTCATTAGTGTTATCTTTGCTGTAATGACTGGATCCTTGTAAGTAGTGTTGTGTCTTGGTTTATGTTTCATTGAATTGAACAAGAAGAACTGCATCCTTATTATTTTATTTTATTTTCCAGTTCTCTTGGACAGACATCTCAATCCATTAGTGCATTGGGTCCTGGACAAGCTGCAGCATATAAATTGTTTGAGGTAATCAAAAGGAAGCCACATATAGATGCTTATGATACCAATGGACTGAAATTAGATGACATTCGTGGAGATATAGAATTAAAAGATGTTTGTTTCAGTTATCCTGCAAGATTGGATGAACAAATATTCAATGGATTCTCACTCTCAATTCCTAGTGGAATAACTGCAGCTTTAGTTGGACACAGTGGAAGTGGGAAATCAACTGTTATTAGTTTGATTGAGAGATTTTATGATCCTCAGGCTGGTGAAATTCTTATTGATGGTATTAATCTCAAAGAGTTTCAGCTTAAATGGATTAGGGGTAAAATAGGCCTTGTCAGTCAGGAACCTGTGTTGTTTACTTCCAGCATCAAAGATAATATTGCTTATGGGAAAGATTGTGCTACTATTCAGGAAATCAGGGCTGCTGCGGAACTTGCCAATGCTGCCAAGTTCATAGATAAACTGCCTCAGGTTTTCTGTCCACTTTGTTCTGTCAGCAGAATATTGCATGATTGATTTATTATAATAATGTTTCCTATCAACTTGATGCAACATTGTGGTCCAATAGTCTGGCCATTGTCAAGATGTTGTCGACTTTAAACACACATTCCATTGTAGTTTCTCTTTTGGGCCATAGGGGTGTTACACTTTATGAACAAGGTTCATTAACTTGTTTTCTTTGTGTGTATTCAGGGACTTGACACAATTGTTGGGGAGCTTGGAATTCAACTATCTGGTGGGCAAAAGCAGAGAGTAGCTATAGCTAGAGCAATTCTTAAGGACCCCAGAATTCTACTTCTGGACGAAGCCACAAGTGCTCTTGATGCAGAATCCGAGAGAACTGTGCAAGAGGCACTGGACAGAATTATGATCAACAGAACTACAATTGTTGTAGCGCATCGCTTGAGTACAGTGAAAAATGCTGATATGATTGCTGTTATTCATCAAGGAAAAATTGTTGAGAAGGGTAAAACTTTTGCTGATATCAACCTGTCATGTCAGTTAAATTCCACCATAAAGTTCCTTAACTCCATTATGCATACATTGAATATTCATTCAAAGGGCATATAGTTAATTAGTGATGGAAATTCTTAATTGCTTGAAGACAAGATGTTTCTTTTTACCTCTAAGGAAAGTTTGCAAAGTATAGTTTCTTGCTCAAATCAGTCACTAAGCCAGCACTAACACTTTCTATATTCATTTCATTACTGCAAACGCATATTACAACTTCAAATCTTTTAATTTTTTTTTTTACTGATCAGGTACACAGTCTGAGCTTGTCAAGGATCCTAATGGAGCATATAGCCAGCTTATACGGTTGCAAGAAACAAGGATGGTATCAGAACAAAAACTTGCAAATGATCAAGAAAGGCTAGAAATATCTGTGGATTCAGAAAGACATTCAAGCCAACAGATATCTTTACTGCGATCTATAAGCAGGGGTTCATCTGGAAATGGAAATAGTGGTCGTCAGTCAATCTCAGTTTCATTTGGTGTACCCAATGGAATTGATGTCCTAGAAACAGCTCCTGCAGAAGCAGAACCACATACTTCTTCAGGACTATCAAAAAATTCAAAACCACCTCCAGAAGTCCCACTTTCACGTGTGGCATATCTCAACAAGCCAGAGATCCCAGTTTTACTGCTAGGCACAATTGCTGCAGGTTTCATTGGTCTAGTATTACCTATTTTTGGGCTCATGCTTTCCAGTGTCATAAAATCATTCTTTGAGCCAGTGGATGAACTCCGCAAGCATACACAATTTTGGGCATTCATGTACTTCTTGTTAGCGGTGGCATGTTTATTGGCTCAACCATTGAAATCATATTTTTTTTCTGTGGCTGGATGTAAGTTGATCAGCCGGATCAGATTAATGTGTTTTGAGAAAGTGGTTCACATGGAGATAAGTTGGTTTGATGAACCTCATCACTCAAGTGGTGCAATTGGTGCAAGGCTTTCTGCTGATTCTGCTTCTTTTCGAAGGGTGGTTGGAGATGCACTAAGTTTGCTTGTTCAGAATATTGCAACTCTAATTGCTGGATTGGTTGTTGCCTTTGAAACAAATTGGCAAATGGCTCTCGCAGTCTCTATGTTGCTGCCCCTGATAGCAGCTAACGGATACATTCATATGAAATTCTTGAGTGGTTCCAATTCTGATGCAAAGGTACAGCAGAAAACCTGAAGTACTCCAAAACAATATCTAAATTTTTGTACTTAAAAAGCTATTTTCTACTAATTTCAGGATAACTGAAATTTATTAAAAGATGATGATATATTTATATGATTGCAGAATATGTACGAGGAATCAAGTCAAGTTGCGAATGATGCGGTAGGAAGTATTAGAACAGTTGCTTCTTTTTGTGCAGAAGAAAAGGTGATAGAATTGTATAAGAAGAAATGTGAAGGCCCTATCAAAGCAGGAATGAAGCAGGTGTGACTGGTGGGGTAGGTTTTGGACTATCTTTCTTCCTGCTGTTTTTGTTCTATGCTGGCACTTTTTATGCTGGAGCCCGACTTGTTGAGGCTGGTAGGGCAACATTTCCTGAGGTTTTTCGTGTAAGTTCCTTTTTTCCCTTTTTCATCAATATGCTATTGTTTTCTTTTCTAATTGCTGATCTTTCAAATTTTCTCAATTTGCAGGTTTTCTATGCACTCTTTCTTGCAGCCACCGGGATTTCACAATCAGGCTTCCTTGCACCGGATGCCAGTAAGGCAAAGAGTGCTGTGGCTTCTGTATTTGCAATTATTGATCGGAAATCGAAAATAGACTCGAGTGATGAGTCAGGGACAATAATAGAAAGAGTCAAAGGAGACATTGAGTTTCAGCATGTCAGTTTTGCTTATCCTACAAGACCTTATATACAAATATTCAGAGATCTCTGCTTGGTTATTCAATCTGGCAAGGTAACTATATGCTAGTTTCGTTTGCTGTCTAGCCCCTGAAAACACTAGAAACTAACTAAAAAAACTCATTTTCTATTAGACTGTTGCTCTGATTGGAGAAAGTGGGAGTGGGAAATCAACAGTAATATCTTTGTTGGAAAGATTCTATGACCCTGATTCAGGTCACATTACATTGGATGGAATTGAAATTCAAAAGCTACAATTGAAGTGGTTAAGACAGAAGATGGGCCTGGTGAGCCAAGAGCCTGTATTATTCAATGACACTATCCGAGCAAATATTGCATATGGCAAGGAAGGCAATGCAACAGAAGCAGAAATTTTAGCCGCAGCAGAGTTGGCAAATGCCCACAAGTTCATTAGTAGCTTAAAACAGGTTTAAAACATATGCTTGGCATAATTGGATAAATAAGATGACTTGTATATTGATGATTAATTTGTTATATTTTGAAAGTGCAGGGGTATGATACATTGGTGGGTGAGCGAGGAATCCAATTATCGGGCGGACAGAAGCAAAGAGTGGCAATTGCAAGAGCAATAGTGAAAGAACCAAAAATATTACTTCTAGATGAAGCAACAAGTGCTCTGGATGCAGAATCTGAAAGAGTGGTGCAAGATGCATTGGATCAAGTAATGGTAGGCAGAACCACAATAATGGTAGCTCATAGGCTGTCAACAATCAAGGGTGCTGATTTAATTGCTGTGGTTAAGAATGGTATCATAGCTGAAAAGGGAAAACATGAAACTCTAGTGAATATAAAAGATGGCCTTTATGCTTCCTTGGTAGCACTACACACAAGTGCTTCATCCTAATCAGCTTCACTCTCATCTTGGTTTGTGTGTGCAGCAAAAAGGATTTCATAAATTGTTTGACGATTGAAATAAATTGTTGCGTACAAATAGTGTCTGCTTCTATTTTACTATCCTTGTTGTACAAGGAAACTGATATCTAATAGGATTAGGCAATAATTTTCTTCTATTTATTCCCTTTTTCCTTCACCATAGCTGCCTGTGTAAAGAAAGTTATGGATACAAAACGATTGAAAGTAGGGGAATCAACTAGGAATCGATTTCTAGAGCTACCAGATGGGGTTCTTTCAGAAATAATTTCATTGCTTCCATTGAAAGAAGCTGTGAGGCTTAGTACTTTGTGTAAACAATGGAGATTCGTCTGGACTTGTCATTCCACCTCAGTTTCGATTATGTTAATGTAATTCCAATGAACAAAGATTTACATAGGCATAATTTTGTGGATCGAGTTGATCGCATTATGCAACAACGCTGCTACATAGGCTGTCCCAGGATTGATTCTTTGGTGATTTATAATCCATGGGGAGATGAGTTTTCTTCTCATATTAATCACTGGATGAACTGTGCTATCAGCAAGGGTGTGGAAAGTATTGATATTGACCTATCACAGTGCCATATTAGTAGATATCATCCGAAACGCTTGTTCCGGAATATAAATTTGATTTTTCACTTTTGAACCACCTGGAAGAAAGAGTTTAGTAAAGCATCTGAGATTAGATTTTCGCATTCTCAGTGTCTCCAAGACTCTAAACTGGCAGACCCCGATGACTCTGGAACTTCGAAAAGTGTGTATCAGTGATGAACTACTCCACAATCTTTTATCAAATTGCTTTCTCCTTGAAAAACTGAGTCTTATCCAATGCCAAGGTCCTTTCAACTTGAATATCGGCGGTTCTGGTTCTGGTTCAAGCCAAGGGCGGTTGAAGTTTCTGTGTATAAAGTGTTGTCCTACATTAAATAGGATTGAAATTTCTTCAGAGAGTCTTGCAAGCCTGGAATATACTGGTATTCTAATAAACTTCTCCTTCAAATATGTGCGAAACCTGACAGAAACGTATCTTTATTTCTCAACTTATAATGGACATAATGGTGTAACTTATGCTCTTACAAGATTGGGAAGCGAGATACCTCAATTGAAAAAATTGAACTTCTTGTCGGTTAAGTCCATGAATGTGAGTAGAATTCTCCCATTATTCATAAGTTGCTGGAAATTTCTTGTGCATAATCGAAGGATATCACTTTTGAATTTCAGGTACTTAAGCTTCCAAATAATGAACTTGTATTTACCAATGTTAAGCTGTTGATTCTGACAATATACCCTTTTCAAGACGAAGACAGACTCATCTGGATTGCATACATCCTCAGAGCTTTTCCCTTGTTGCAGAAGTTAGAACTGAATGTAAGTTATAAACTGACCATTCTTAAAAATTTAGTTTATAAATTTCTATTCATGTATTGATGATAATATTGCATGTAACATCTTGGTTCCACTTCGGGCACACAGTATATCATGGTTTTGTTTTTAAGTTTTGCATTGCAAACCAATAATTTAAGAGTTTATAGACTATTTAACTAATATTATATTATTATCTTTAAACGATGTGGATGTCGTATATACTTAATATCTCTCCCTTACTTTGTTAACGTGAGATTCACTTAAGATGTTATATTGCATCTACATTCATATGCATATGTACGATGACTTATATGCAGCTTTAGTTTCTGAACTCCCATTAAACAAGAATACTCAACCTGGGCTTTGTTTTGTTCCTTTTTTAGCAGCTGTTTACTCCAAATTTTATCAAACAGACAGAGATGATAGAGAGACTTCTTGCTGAATGTCCCCATGAAATTTTAACTGAAGTTGAGATCAATGGATTTAATGGTAACCAGCATGAAGTTGAGCTCTTGAGTTATTTGCTTGAGAACCTGGTTAAGCTTAAAACCCTTGTGATTGATTCATGCCCAAAAATATACCAAGGATGTAACAGTTGGGTTTATGAAGAAGCAAACTCATGGTGCAAATTTAAAAATAAGGAGGTCTCAGATTGTTTTCATGAACTAGTCCCCAAGGCCATCAACCTAATAGTTCAGTAAACTTGTCTTATTTTATTGCTTCTGATAGTATGGAGTGACAATAACAAACAGGACTGACTTCTATTAACAGTCTGCAATCTTACAATTGTAACTGCCATAACTATTGCAGATTTTTTTGACAATGTAATTCTGATTTTGAGTTTGCTGGAAATGTATTCACACGTGAGATACTTCATATATAAATTTGGCTGAAATTGATGAAAAGATAGCTCAAGTAAGTTGGTGTCTCAACATCTGACAATCCCAATTCACCAACCACCCTTTTTAATTATATAAATAATTACATTGTCTCTCTTAAGTAAAACTAAAAGATTATGCATTATTCTACACATGTTGAGAAATTTCATGTATAAGAAATAAATCAAACTACAAGAAATAAAATCAAAATTAATCACACAGAACACCACAAATATATATGATTTAGTTAATAATGTTTACATTCATAATCATACTAAGTTTCAAGGACTATTAGCCAACCTCGCAAAGATGTCCTTTGGGCATAATCAGACTCACACTCCAACTTTATATATAATATTTATTAGAGCATTGATTAGATAGGTGGTGTGAAACCAAGTATATATATTTTGTCACAGATTTGGCCATAAGCGCATAATATAATTGACCTACCAACTCCCCAAAATTGTAGCAGGTATAAGGTATATATTTTCAACATACTTGAAAAGGAATAAAAGGTAGAACAAGATTAAAGAGGAATTGGAATACAATAAATAATTAATCCCACTACCATGAATATACAGCGGCTTTCCTACTTCTCAACTACTTAGTATTAATTATTTGGGAATTGAAAGTGAGTATATTTTACTCTTGTTTTGTTTCCATCATTAGTCACTGGGTGGTGTTGAAATCATTGTTCATAACCAGATTCTCATTGTTTACTGCTGGAAAAATTGACCCAAGTGTCTGATATGACACTGTGAAAATCAAAAACTTACTATCAAAATGGAAGCCATGAATACGATTAATTAATAAAAGCACGTGAATTGTAGAGGGGAAAGTGGAGTGTATTAGGAGAAAAGACAAGTCTGAAATCACAATCAACCCAACAAATGACACTTCATATGATGCGAAGTAGCAACTAACCAACAGAAACGCCGACTCCGACGCTGACCCTGACCCTGACCCTTGCTTGTAATTGTATATAATATTAAAGTCTGAAGCTGTAGCTAGCCAGCGTAGTAGTATTACTTCAAAGGAAATCCCCACCATCTTTATTTCCTTGCTCCTCTGCCTTCTTCTTCAAATCCTCAAACACCCAGTTTCCGAAGTCGAAGGTACGTACCTTTCTGTTTCTCTGGTATATTGATATTAATTGCTAGCTTTTCCTGTTTTAATCTTTCTTGTTCCATGGATACATACCAGAATGATGAAATAAAGGCATGCAGTTTGCAGATACCATGCATAAAGCTTAATATATAGTTGACCAATGTTACGAAAATTTTAGCTTGCTCTCTATCTTTTGTTTATTAATGATCAACTAATAAAGGAGCATGTGCAGTATAAATAATGCAGGCAAACACTTGTTCATATTAAGAAAACTGACAAAAGAAACTACTCTTCGGTTGTCGGCCTTCCTTCTCTTTCTCCTCAAGTAAAAATCTTTTAGGAGTAAGACTTTCTAATGAAAGCATGCACTTGAATAAATTCGAAGCTGCCACATCGGCGTTTGTTTATCGTCAGATGTACAGTGCATATATATCCATCTTTTGCTGAGAAAGCACTTCATATCTAGGCAAATTAATGAAGTTGAGGAAAAGGAACAGTACAAGCAAGATTCATCATGGACCATTGGGGCCATAAATTAAGTGGTTCTTAATTAAGCTTTCTGTGGTTGCTGTCTTGGTGAAATTCATTGATGTACAACCTCATGCATATAACACTCTCTCTCCTGTTTGCTTTTACCGCATGAACAACTCTTAACTCACCGATGGCCACTTTCATCTTGTGACTTGTAGTGTAAACCATAAATAATTAATATTCGGCTGCCTGAGATGAGCTTTATGCAACCTTAAAGATTAGTTAACTTTATTATGAAAAAGAAGCCTTGTAAATTGAATACCAGGTAGCATGCATCTGCATTTTTGTCCACCTTTACTACACAATCAAGCATCAGATTTATCTTTAAAGTTGAAAGTGT
The DNA here is from genome assembly GCF_011075055.1 of Mangifera indica. Classification (NCBI taxonomy): domain Eukaryota; kingdom Viridiplantae; phylum Streptophyta; class Magnoliopsida; order Sapindales; family Anacardiaceae; genus Mangifera; species Mangifera indica. Next base: position 20,529,586 of record NC_058143.1, read on the forward strand.
CACATTTGGTTGAAACCCACAAAGAGAATTTGCATTTTTATAGATGTATAACAAATTACAAACATGATAATGACTAAATTTTTGTGTCTTTTTATGCATATATAATATAAATAAAGTAAAATTATCAACACATTACTTTCTGGGTAGCAATCTTATCCATCCATGCCTTGTTCTTTTATGGGTTTGTAGCATTTAATTTATATTATTATGCGCCATAACAGAAATTAGAATGGAATCTTGCATGGTGGAACCACCATTACAACCATTAACTAATAATTACTACCCAACCTTGATATTGTCAGTACACTAGAATAGTAAAACACACTAAACATAAACTTAATGATACATTCCAGATTAATAGTAACAGGATTAGCCCACTAACTTAAATGGGATGATTAGATGCACCAACTATCCTGTTTTGGCTTTGTAACCAACATTTGGGTAGACAACTTAAATTGGAATCTACATTAACTTCTTCATCAGCATCATGACTAGGGTTTATAGTTTAAGATAAGATATCAGCACTGATGGCAAAGAGTAGATGTATGCATAAATAGTTGGGGGTCGTTTTCCAATGATTTCTTGTCTTTATTTTTATTTTGTCATGGTCGTGACCCATCTCATTATATATTCACAGAAAGAAGCACTAGGTGTTCACGGAATTAACTTTAATAAATGCCCCACATGGAAAACAGGACAGGAGAAGGAGATGGAGCAGAGATCTTAATATTGCAGTGATAACATGTACCATCCCTACCCCTGTATTGGTTATACAGGGATACTAGATATAGTTTGAATAAGTATAATAAAACATGGGAGAGATATTAAATATGTATAACTATAGTTAGTTTTGATTTATAAACCTAAAAGTAAATCCTATGTCGTTAAAATTATGCTTTATTAAGCTGTTAACATGCAAATCTTTGCCAAATCTAAGAACAAAGAGTGTCATGTCATGTCAGAATTGTGTATGTAATGTATTCATCTGGCTGAAGAGTTTTGGTCATTGTTTCAAGGCAGAACACATGCTAAAGGAAGTATTTGAGGTAAATGAATAACACTATTTAAATGGTTAAGCTTTTTCTGTTGCAGAGAATCCAAGACTATCTCACTCCCAGTAATATTATCAGTAGCTTCTGTAATGTTTGTTACTGTGGTTAATATTTGGTTTTGTTTAATTTCAGCATCAGAGACGGACAGAGACAGTGACTTGTCTCCCCTAGCCCACGGGTTCCCAGGCCTCACTTTTTAACTTACCTAAAACAGTTGGCAGTTGTCATTTGTTTCATAACTTCCAGTTTCTGAAGAACCCCATGAACATGAAGCATCATCCATCAGAAGCAGAAAGGCTAACAAAGCTCAACACCATGTCACATTCTACAACCGCAACAAAAACCCCACCTCGTTTCAGACCAAACGCTAAGACCAAGCCCTCTCCTTCGCCAAAACAAGAATCTGTATTCCCCGATTTAAAGACCAATGCTACTGCTGCAAATACAAGGAGGTCTCTTGTGCTGAACAGGCCCAAATCTTCTGATGATGCACTGCGATCTCAAAAACTTGATGAAGCCAAAGTCTTGGGTCGTTCTGTGAACCGCCCTGTTGTTGAGCAGTTCGCCAGGCCGAGAAGGCCGCGAATTACAGACTCTTGTTCTGCGAAAAATAGTGAAGATGGTGTAGTGAATAAAGTGAAGAAGGAATTGGAGGAGAAGCTAAGTTTGAGTGAGAATTTGGTTAAAGATTTGCAGGCTGAGGTTTTAGCTTTGAAAACAGAATTGGACAAAGCACAGAGCTTGAATGCGGAGTTGGAGAAGCAGAAAAACAAGATAACTGGTGATCTTGTTGCTGCTCAAGCTAAGATTGCTGCACTTAGCAGCCCTGAGCAGGTGAGTGTATGATTATTGTTCTGGTTTCTTAGTCTTGTGTTAAATCGGTATGGCAATTGGAGTTCTGATATCAAATTCTATGTTTGAATGAAGAGGGAGTCTACTGGGGAGTCTCAAAGTCGTAAATTCAAGGACATTCAGAAACTCATTGCCAACAAATTGGAACACTCGATAGTAAGAAAGGATGTAATCAAAGAAACAAGTAGTATTAAGCCACCATCAGGACCAAAATGTTCTGTTCCGAAAGCCGTGGATGCAGAAACCAAAGTTTCGGCCCACCACTTACTGCTAGCACCTCCGCCACCACCACCGCCACCTAGGCCTCCAGTCAGAGCAGCTGCCCCTAGAAAGGCTCTTCATTTGTACAGCTTTATCACTCATTAACAAAACAAGAGGGAAAGAAGGAACTTATGAGACCACAGAATTATAATAAACCAGCAGTTTGTAGTGCACACAGTAGCATAGTTGGTGAAATCCAAAATCGTTCAGCTCATCTGTTGGCGGTAAGGATTTGAGTTTTTCTGTTGGATGATATGGTTCTGTTGATCTGCTTTTTTTGAAGTTTCAAGTTTTGATATTTTAGATAAAAGCGGACATTGAAACCAAAGGTGATTTCATCAATGGTCTTATCCAGAAAGTTCTCGCTGCTGCTTATACAGATATAGAAGACGTTCTAAAATTTGTGGATTGGCTTGATGCTGAACTTTCATCACTGGTAATTTTTAAACCCCTTTCCAAAATTTGATGAAACAGTTTCCTTTAAGTTGCTGGGTCACTTGGTGTAATGGTTTTAAGATTATTTTTAATTATTGGAACTTCAACACTCCTGTTTAACAGGATCTTATTTTATGCCAAAATTACTTTACTAAATTTATTTATTGTTATTGGATGAAGAAACATCATGGCTGTTGTATAGGCACTAGATTTTATCAGAATTTCATTTCTTAGGTAGAGCCTTACTAGTTTATAGCTTTTAAGAGTCATAAATACTAGGCACTTTGTGCATAATTTATCCAATAACCGCATAGGTTTTTTTTTTTTTTGGTCTTTATGGATATATCACATGTAATATAGCCTTTCTGTAGTGATTTTCAAATTTCCAGAATCAAAATCTGGATGCTATTAATTGTAGTAGAAATGCTAAATCCAACAAGATTATTGCATATATACAATGGTGGATTACTATTCAGTTTCGTTAGGAAAAAGGTGCTTGATATTCCAGTAGTTAGATTGCTTATGTTAATAAATGTTATTGGCCAAAGAGATTATGATGTAGGTGATTTAATGTTTCTTTGAAGTTGCTATTGTAAGCAAAACTTGCTTCTAGAGGGAGGATATTTATTTTGTATCCCACCTTCCGCAGGCAGATGAGCAGGCTGTGTTAAAGCATTTCAAGTGGCCTGAGAGGAAAGCTGATGCTATGCGAGAAGCTGCTATTGAATATCGAGAACTTAAGCTGCTGGAGAGTGAGATTTTATCCTATAAGGACGACCTAAATATTCCATGTGGTGCTGCCTTGAAGAAGATGGCTAGCTTACTTGACAAGTAATGATAAACTATGCTATGAATTCTATTTCTCTTTTGATATGGAAGTATGTAATGTCAGTCTGACATTATTGACTTGTCTGCCTGTCTTCCATCTCTTCTGCAAGGTCTGAACGGAGCATACAAAGGCTAATTAAATTGCGAAATTCTGTTATGCATTCTTACCAGGACTGCAAAATTCCAGTTGACTGGATGCTTGATTCAGGAATTGTGAGCAAGGTTTGTTATTTTCTTGAATGAAGTGTCATTTGTTGCCTTGATTGTGATCTCTTACTTTTTTGAAAGTCTGCTGAGTAGTATTAGTAGTAGTATGTATGCCTTTAGAACATCATCTAAGTATTGAGTGATCTTATATTAGAACGTCTTTAGCATTTTTTATGTTGATTCATACTGTAAATAGTTTTGCAAGTTGTATCTCATATTTAAAAAAAAAATGTATGGTCTTATTGTTGAATTCCCATGCTGCAATATAATTGGTGTGAAGTGAAGAGTTGCTGCAATTAATGCAGATAAAGCGAGCTTCTATGAAGCTGGCCCAGGTATACATGAAGAGAGTAACAATGGAGTTTGAATCGGTTCGAAATTCAGATAGAGAATCAAGTCAAGAAGCTCTTCTGCTTCAGGGTGTGCATTTTGCATACAGGGCTCACCAGGTAATCATCCTCCAGCTTCTTGCTGGGCATGTGATTGGGAGTTGGATATTATAATCATATTGTGATGTGTTATTGGTATGTATGCAGTTGGCAGGGGGCCTTGATTCAGAAACATTGTGTGCTTTTGAAGAGATTAGGCAGCGTGTTCCAAGACACCTTGGTGGATGTCAACAATTGTTAGCCGGCATACCAAGCTGATGAGAATAATGAAATTCAGATACTTGTATAATAGTTTGTCAATGGAGAAAGTTGTTAATGCATATAATATGTAGAGGATGGTTGAGAATATATATTTAAAAGCTTAGCAGTGGTGAGTGAAATTTTCGGAGTTGGTAAGCATGCAATCATGTTTCAGTAGGCTTACATAAATCTGCTTACAGGTTTGGAATGGCTGAAAATTGTAGAAATGATACTGACCATGTGGAAGAAGATGAGCTAGTTTTAAGTAAATCTTGTTGATTAGCATGTTTGCATTGAATGATGCTCATGTTATTGCCCATGTATAAGTATTTAAGTGATTAACATTCTTCCACACCCAAGGTTTAGCTTTTAAAGACTTTTCCACTTTTTAAAATTCAAAATCTAACTTTGTTAAAAAAAAAAAAAAAACCAGCATTACAAAGATAAAACAATGATTTTATTAGATACAAAAAGAAAAGAAAATTTTATCATACAAATTTAAAAAAAAAAATTGAGAAAACAAACTCTTTGCATATTTCACTTTAATATTTTAACTATAATGATTTAACTCTTTTTATAAGTTGAAAATCTACATTTCAGCCCATATAAGTTTGAAAACCTTAACCACCAAAGTTCTTGGGGTGATTGTTGTGCTTCTTTTTGATGTTTCGTGAGAATGGTAGTGTGTTGAAACAAAAAGGCCACCTAAAAAAGCGGTAAGGCAAGGTCATCTTCTGCACAGCGGGATATGATTTGTTTTCTTAGGGTAAGTCATTATAAGAAAGATGGTTGGCCTTTATGTCAGTGTATCTTAATCTGGTTGCCACAAAAGTTCAGGGAAGTCTTTCCTCTTCAAAGATTGGTGAGAAACTCATCTACCAAACGACTTTGGGAGGAACATCTTCTTGTTTCATATTAATTCTTGTATTTATGAACAAATTAGTTTGTGAGGTGTTAATCAGACAGAACACTTAATAGTCTTTCATGAAATATGATAGTAAAAAATTGACATAGATAAAATAAAGACATAAATATATGTTTAGAACGGAACTTCCTTGGTGAATTCTTCGTACCACCTTCATTTTACAAAATAAAGTCATATACATAGGTTGTTTGTATAAAAGATAACTTTAACAAATCCTACCAAACATGAGACAAAAAATTCCTTAATCTCAGGACAACCACAACATATAATTTCTAAAGACTTTCAACCCAATTAATCTTTAATTTTATATTATGAAAAGTTAACATACATCAGTTAAAAGTATTTAGAAAAATCTTAAAGAACTTAACACTCCTCCTTAAGATTTTTCTTGAATACTCCAAGCATTTGCCTTTGTTATTCATATTTCCCTTTTTGCAATCTGTTCAATTGAGTTGCAATGCAGCAGCTTGATCTCATGACTCGACTCAACTTCCTTTAAAGCATGAAACTTCACTTTTATGTGTTTTGATCTTCCATGAAACACTGGATTCTTAGTCATTGAAATTGTAGATTTGTCGTCAACCCATATAACTATTGCATCAGTTTGTTTCATGCTGAGATCCTCTATCAGTTTTCTTAACCAAATGGCTTGATTTAGGCACTTGCAACTACAATGTACTCTGCTTCAGTAGACTCCTGTTTCTTAAAGCTCCATGAGAAAACACCAGAACCTAAATTAAATGCATATCTTGAGGTACTCTTTGAATCCTCCAAGCTTCCAGCCTAATCACTATCAGAGAACCCTTACAACAATCTTTTTTCAACTGATTTATACTCAATACCATAATCCAAAGTCCTTTTAACATATATGAAAACTCTTTTAGCAGCCATTATGTGTTTCTCCCTTGGCTTTTGCATGAATCTTGATAAGAGACCAACTGAATACATCAAATCAAGAGTGGTGACGGTCAAATACAAAAGACTTCCCACCAACCTTCTATAGCATGTAGGATCAACCAATTCACCATCATCTTCTTTGGTTAATTTCTCATTTGCAACTAAAAGAGTAGATACCACCCTATAATTCTCCATCTTGAACTTCTTTAACAACTCTGTAGCATACTTTTATTGAAAATGAAAATTCCACTTGACTTTTGTAGAATTTCCAATCCAAGAAAGTAGTGCATTTCCCTCAAATCTGACATTTCAAAATTGATTTCCATTTCAGCCTTGAACTTGTTCGTTTGCACTTCACTACTTCCAATTACTAATAGATCATCAATATATAAAGACACAATTAGCATATTTCCATATTTATCTTCTCTAATATAAAGAGTGGCCTCAAAGTTACTCCTCATAAATCCTGAACTTCTCAAATACTTGTCCACCTTGTTATACCAGGCTTTTGGAGCCTACTTCAGGCCATAGAGAGTTTTGTTAAGCTTATAAACATATTCTTCTTTCCTTTTAACTTCAAACCCCTACGTCTGATCAACATAAATTTCTTCTTCAAGCTCTCCATTAAGGAAAGCAAATTTGACATCAAGGTGAAACAATTTTCACTTGTTTTGAGTAGTAAGAGCAATTAATAATCTTATAGTGTCATGTCTCGCAACTAGTGCAAATGTGTCACCAAACTCCACACCATATTGTTGTGCATAACCCTTGACAAAAAGCCTAGCTTTCAAATTGTTCAAGGACCCATCAGGATTAACTTTTGCCCTATACACCCATTTTACTCCTAAAACATTGTTTCTATAAGGTCTTTTTACTAATTCCCAAGTTTTATTTTTTTGAATCATATGCATTTCCTCTTTCATCGCTTGAACCCACCCTTTATACCTTGTTGTTTCCTTATAGCTTAAAGGTTCAATCAATGCCACATTACATTTTTCATAAATTTCTGCAAGTGACTTTGTTTTACCCTTTATAGATTTATCTAGATCATCAAGTTCAACTTGTGAACTTGCTTCAACCATTTCTTTTTGATTTGCTATAAGAATATCACTTTGATTTTCTTTTTTACCCTGTTGGACTTCATTTTCTTCCCAATTCCAAAATGAATCCTCATCCACAAGTACATCCTTGTTGATTACTATCTTCTTGTCCATTACATTATAGACTTATACCCCTTAGATTTTGTTGCATAACCCACGAAAATAGCAACTTATGACTTGACATCTAGCTTGATCCTCTTTTCAGTTGGAATATGCATATAACAACAAGCTCCAAATACCTTCATATGCTTTACAAATGGCCTTACCCCACTTTATGCTTCAATTGGGGTTACATTCTTCACTGCAACAGTTGGCAATCTATTTTGCAAATAAATTGTAGTATAGGCAGCCTCAGCCCAAAATTCATTCGACAACTTCTTTTCAGCCAATAAACACCTCACCATCTTCATTATACTTCTATTTTTTCTTTCAGCAACCCTATTTTGCTCAGGGTATAAGTTATAGTCAGTTGGTGTTTTATTCCTTCAGCTTCACAAAAATCATTGAACTCCTTTGAATTAAACTTCATTCCATTATCATATTGTACAACCTTGAGCTTGCATCCAAATTTAACTTCCACTATCTTCTTGAATTTTTTAAAAACTTTTAGAAGTTGAGACTTGAATCTTATGAAATAGATCCAAGTCATCCTAGTTAAGTCATCAATAAAAAGGACAAAGTATTTGTTTTTGTTCAAGGACTTTGTCTTTATAGGACCACACAAATTTGTATGTATCAATTCAAGTTTCTCTTTTGCTCTCCAAGTTGGAAATGTGGAAACAACAACCTATGTTGTTTTCCCATTTGACATAAGGCCCACACACTATCAGGTTTCACTATTTTAGGTAAACCATACACCATATTGTTTTTTTGCAGTAAATTTAATGAATCATAACTACCATGACCAAACCTTTTATGCCACAGTTTTGAATCAATCACTCTAGCAAGATTTGCAGTTTCTTTAACACAACTCCAATTTAATAGAAAACTTTTATCCACCATAGGCAACTCAACAACAAGATTATTTTTAATATCATAAACAAAACAACAGTTTTCTTTAAAAAGCAAGGAATATACATTTTGTAGCATTTGAGCTACACTGAGCAAATTTTGAGCTAAACAAGGTATATAAAGCACATTGTGAATGTATTTGATACCTTGATTAGTTTGGACAACATGAAACCCTTCCCTTGAGCTTGAACTACCGCACCATTACCAAGCTTCACTTTGGTGTTAACAAATATGTCCAATTTATAGAAAATGGTTTCATCCTTTGTCATGTGGCTTCTACAACCACTATCAACATACCATGTGTGCTTCCCTGTTGCTTTAAAGTTTTGAGTGGCCATGAACAAGCTTCCTTTGGTCTCCTAATCTTCTTCTTCTGCATAATTTGCTTGTTGAGCTTTCTTTTCTTGATCTTGTTTTGGCTTCAACCTATAGCTTTTTTCAACATGACCAAGTTTCTTGCAATATTTGCATTGAATTGGAGGCTTTCCCTTAAACCAACAATCTCTTTCTAGATGATTGGTTTTGTGACAAGAATTGCAAGGAGGGAATTTGCCTTTATTTTCTGAATTCTTTAAAGCTGCCACTATTTTTCCTTTGTCTGATTTGACTCCACCAACCTTCTTGCCATCCTTTTTAGCTTGATTTCCCTTATGCATTGCTTGCAAAGCACCTTCAGTGACTTTATCTTCCCTCATAAGTGATCTTTGTTCATGTACTTGCAATTTACTTATTAGTTCAACCACAGTCAGAGTTTTATGATCACAAGACTCTTTGCTTCAAATTTTGCCGGAAGATTCATCATTATCTTCTCTACAATCCTTTTATCTATTATTTCTTCTCCAAGTAGCCTAATCTTATTGACTAGATCAAGTAACTTAGAAGAGTAGTCTTCTACATTTTCCCTATCCTTCATTCTTAGCAATTCGAACTCCCTCTTTAAAGTTAGGAGCTTGATTGATTTAACTTTTTCACTGCCTTCAAATTCATCTTTTAACTTTTCCCATACTTCCTTTGGAGATTCACAAGTCATAATTCTTATGAATATAGCTTATGATAGAGACGAATGAAAACAGGTCAAAGCTCTTGGCTTTCTAGCTTTTTGGTCTTCATGAACCTTGATCTGTGATAGAGTTGGATCAGGTCCTAAGGGTGTTGGATTTGGTCCATCCTCTATTGCCTCCCATAGATTCAAAGCTTTAAGATAAGACTTCATCTTTTTAGCCCATATATGGTAGTTCTCCTCTGCAAACTGAGGAGGTCCAGTTCCAAGAAAGTTGTTGCAGCTTGACATCTTTCTTCTTCCATAGATCCCTCAAGAATTCCGCTTTGATACTATTTGATAGTAAAAAATTGACATAAATAAAATAAAAACAAAAATATAAGTTTAGAGTAGAACTTATTTGGTAAATTTTTCATACCACCTTTATTTTACAAAATAAAGTCATATATATAGACTGTTTGTACAAAAGATAACTTTAACAAATCATACAAAACATAAGACAAAAAATTCTTTAATCTCAGGACAACCACAACATATAATTTATAGAGACTTTCAACCCAAATAATCTTTAATTTTATATCATAAAAAAATAACATTCATCAGCTAAAAGTATTTAAAAAAATGTTAAAGAACTTAACAAAATATCTTTGTTTTAGTGGCCTTGAGAGTTGTTGACAATTAGATGATTTATGTTCCAGAGGTCTGCTAAGGTGGTTAATGAGGATAAAAATGTGGGGTGACTTACCGGAATAAAGAGGAAGAGAAGAGTGTGGGCTGACTTTCAGAAGAAACAGATGACAACTTGATCGTGATAACAACGGCGGTGGGGCCGTGTAAAAATGAAAAAGGAAAGGGAAAAATTGGGTGCGGATGAGAATTTGATATTTAAAGGGTATTTAAAAAAATTGTTCTTAGTTTGCAAATGTTAAGGACGGAGAAGAAATTGGACTGTTAGTTGGTCAAAGTTGGATGGTAAAATATGCATATCTAGAGAGAGAGAGGACTGGCCAGGTTAAGAATATCCGGATTCCCTGATGCTGCTGATGCGATATGATGCTTTTATTCCTGTCCTTTAATATCCATCTGTCATTCCGACACATACTATCTTGCCACATAGATACCACTGTTGCTTACATAGAATCCCACGTGTCATCACTTGGCTCATCCAACGTCTCAGATTAACCTCAAACGCATGTCTGAAAGGCGAGAAAGTGTGGCAAGCTGGAACCTATCACGAGGCACCATGCGCTCCAATTATTGTAAGAGTAATATTATGTGTACCCATTTTGGATACATAAATATATACACACTCATATGTATCATCATATGATTGATTATTGTTTTATTTTTAATTCAAAATCATTCAATCAAATGATGATACATATAAATGTGTATATATTTGTATACCCAAAATAGGTACACATAGTTTTATTGTATTGTTAAACATGCCACCGTCTCTTGCATTCTATAAGAAGCAAACTCTCTTTTCTTGACCGTGGAAGGAATTCTCAATCCACAAGTAGAAGTTTTTAGCCATGGAAGCATTGACACAAATTGCATGTGTATCCGGCGCTGGAATGGATACCCGTTTGAACGAAAATAGAGTTAGTTTGAAGGAAAAAAAAGTGGGATTAAAGAAGAAGCTGAAATTGTTAAAGGGATTGTCCAAGGATCTCTCTACTTTCTCTCATATGGGTTTTGCTTCTACTGATCAAAACAATGATTTGATCCTTCAGGTTCGGGGCAAAATGATCACGGTATGTCTATTACAAAACGTCTACCTTCTTGTAAATTTGGTTGATTCATAATAATAATGATAAAATTCCGCGTGCAGGAAGCTGCAGAGATGTTATTGAAACAACTGGAGCAATTAAAAGCAGAGAAGAAAGAATTGAAGAGAAAAAGAAAACAAGAGAAGGCCAAACTTAAAGCTCAAATATCATGTGAAGAGAAGGCGATGATGATTGTGAGTCAGAGTGGAGTATGTGAAGAAAACAAATTGAATAGTTTTGTAGAGCGGAAGTTGGTAGATGATGAGACTAGTAGGTGCAGTGATGCGGTAACAAAGATGATTGAGGTTTGCATGGGCAACAAATGCAAGAAATTAGGAAGTGGAGCATTATTAGATGAATTTCAGAGAGTAATGGGAATTGAGGAGGTAGTTGTTGTTGGGTGCAAGTGTATGGGTAAATGCAGAGATGGACCTAATGTTAGGCTGTACAATTCTGATCACCACCATACTCAAACTCCAATTAATCCACTTTGTATCGGGGTTGGATTGGAGGATGCCAGTGGTATTGTCACTAATTTCTTAGCTCAGGATGCCCAAGACTTGGGTTTGAATCCTACATGTTAGCCTTCTGCACCTTGAACGTGTATGGTTAGGGAGATTTACTTGTAATATTACAATCTACTTGAAATTGGAAGTTCTATTTTATTTAAAGGGCATGTTGGCAACTACGTAAACAATAATTTCCATTTCAGTGAAACTAATGATCCCGCGACTATAAACTTCAATTCTTTAATATCGGCCAAAAAAAAAAAAAAGCACACTGTTTCTCTTGGGTTTGGAGTAGTAATCAAAGTGCTTTTAGCATATCAACATCAAAATGACAAAATTTACATATTCCTGTACATGTGCAGCTACAGATGCCATTTTGTAGATTGTGGGGGTTAGTGTTTTTGGTACTTGTGCTTCGACTCATGTTCAGAATCATCCACACTGTTACAACGCTTCAAGAAAGTGTCTAGTGTTTTCTGCTTTGCAGGCCTGCTCTTCAATTGGCTAGCTGAAACTTCCAACACATTATTTTCATGGCCATCAAGCATCTGATTGTTCAGTAATTTAAAATCATTCATTTAGCTAAGGAATATTAATCATCTCTGACGCTACTAACTTCGAAATTGAGCAAATTACTATCATGCATTCATCTTTTTTAACAAAGTTTTAGAGCCTTCCCTGGCAAGAGATTTACCTGTCCCAAAGTTTCCAACTTGTTCTGTACAACATCCCTGAAAAGATACAATAATGGATGATTAAGGATCACCATCAGAATCAAAATCAATGCCTACATTATACTTGGTACACAAAAATGATAGCACACGAACATACCAAATAATGTCATCAACTGTGTCATTTGCCAACAGGTAGTATATATTTACTGAAGAAACCTGAAAACATCAACCATTCTTGTCAATGAATCAAACACAGCTTTTCGCGAGTAACAAGTATAGAAAGATGGAAAACAGAAACATATAACATGGTTTACCAACATTAGCATAAACCAATAACCATTGTAACTTCTGGTACCTGGCCAATCCTATGAGCACGATCTTCAGCTTGAATCAGGTCACCTGGGGTCCATGACAACTCTGCAAATATAACAGTGCTTGCTGCTGTTAAAGTCAATCCCACACCTCCGGCTCTTATAGATAGCTGCATAATTACATTTAAGAATACCAAAAATCAACATCACAATTGTTTCACCAATATTCTAATACTTCGAATTTAAAACAAAAGAAAAAAAAAATCAATAGTCATACTACTGCTGCTTTGATATCATCTTTATCCTGAAAATCAGTAACCAAAGCTTGCCTAGAGGTAGCAGGAGTATTTCCATCAATCCGAATGCAATGCACTTTCTTCTTCTGTAAAGTTGTTAGGACAATGTTAAAAGGATAGATCTATGTTGAGAAATTTCAAAAGAATCAAAGGGGTCTTACAAGAAGAAAATTATATATTGAATCAAGCATAGACTGATGGTGTGCAAATATTAGAAACTTGCAGCCAGCCTGCAGAAATAATCATATTAGAACGTTAGACATGAAAATACAATATGCAAAATAAATCTGACAAGAGTAACAAGAGGAAAGTGCATTTAGAAAACTGAGAAAGCCACCCAAACCAAACACATAGCAAACATGTCAGGAGTTAAAAGCAAAACAGGTGACTCTATATGATGGATAACAAATCAGATTAACTTTCAACATATGTAAGGCAATGAGTCACTGACTTGAGAATGTATATATGCTATGAGATGAATGTGATACCCCTAGGCGAATCCCACATCGACAAAGCACGGGAGAGATGCTGGGTCTGTGTATGCTCTGTCTATGGATCCCACATTGGTTAGTGGTGGAAGAATTGAATTGGTTAAATAGCCTGTGAGCTCCTTAATTGTTAAAACGCGTTTTGGGTTGCAAAGCCCAGAAGCAAACCCATGATGGACTGTGTGTCCAAAGTGGACAATATCTTGACAGTGGGCCGGGTTATTAGACCTGGGGTGTTACAAATGGTATCAGAGCAACTCCGCGTGTCCTCTTGATCGATGGTGGGGCAAACCTCAGCGAGGACGCTGAGTCCCGTAAGGGGGGGTGTATGTGATACCCCTAGGCGAATCCCACATCGACAAAGCACGGGAGAGATGCTGGGTCTGTGTATGCTCTGTCTATGGATCCCACATTGGTTAGTGGTGGAAGAATTGAATTGGTTAAATAGCCTGTGAGCTCCTTAACTGTTAAGACGCGTTTTGGGTTGCAAAGCCCAGAAGCAAACCCATGATGGACTGTGTGTCCAAAGTGGACAATATCTTGACAGTGGGCCGGGTTATTAGACCTGGGGTGTTACAATGAAGCTCAAAAACTTCATGCAAGTTTACACACCAACATCAATCTTGAATCCCAAAAGGAACCAAATAACACAAACCAGTGCATGCAGCCACAGAGCATCAAGTCTATCACACGTTTCTGTAAGTTAACTCTGCATATACTGTAGTAAAAGTACAATTTTTGGATAAAAGACGCTTTAACTTCTCAAACTTTGCAGGCCCAAAAGTAGCATTATAAAATGAATACAGGAAGGAACACAAACTATGCTCATCACTAGAATCTGATTTTATTTTTTATTTCAAAACTTAGTTGCATAAAGCTGCCTTTTACATTGATCTAAATTATGCACTGAAACAAATGAAGACAATAAAGTGATAAGAGTGGAAACAAAATACCTCAATGATTGTTTCCAGATAATCTAGAACTGCTGGGATCTTGGCTTCAGCAGAATCAGTGTATATCTGAAATACAATATAGAGTTACAAAGAATAAACAAAAGGGAGTGGGTAATAATTGTAAGATGAGAGATCCCTTATAAGGTGGCCAGAAAGGTAACAGCATGAGATTCCCGTAATTTAGAAGTCAGACAATGGCAACAAACCATGGCCTAACCCACTGCATCCAAAAGAGATCATGTTTGCCGGAGGAAAAACCTAATTATGTATAATTTGGCCAATAAAACAAATACCTTATTGATCAGATTATTCTCAGAAAACTTGAGTGATTGAATCTCCTCTTCTGATTTGCAGTTCTTAATTTTGCCTTTTATCACTTCCAACTACAAAACAAAAGACTGACATTAGCCACAATTAGTTTACCTTTCAATATATATATTTTTTGGTCTTTCAGTGAAATTTCTGAAAAGAACTTGCATAATTTCAATCAAAACCATGGACACTTTGACTACAGAGATAGCAAGACTAGTCCAGAAGAAAGACACCAGATACAATGGCAAAATCATTAACACAAAAAAATACTATGTTTGCAATATAGCTGAATCCTACATATAAAAAAAACCCCTGAGAAAATGAGAATTAATTAGGACCTATTGCTAGGTAATACAGCACAATTAATTGACCACAGTTGATTATCTCTCAATTTTCTAACAACTATATAATTGACTTCACCCAAGGACATTCAATAGATATTACAATATAACGTAGCTGACTTACCTCACGAAATAAGGCATTTATTGGTTTCATATCCTTCTCAGCCAAATCCAGGAAGACCTGTAAATTGACATTCCAATTGTTACACATAAAGATTAAAACCAATTCCATATTTACAATCAATATATGTATATTATACATAATTTGTACCTAGTAAAAATATAGCTCAGAATTTTCTGTTTACTGTGAAATTGATACTTGTTTACTATAATTCAATAGTTGGGATAGATATTAAAACCTAATTAATTAGTTAAAGCACAATACAAGAAACGTTCTCTGACTTGAGTTCCCCAAGCAAACATATCACAAATTCAGCTTCATACTATACTATATCTTCCCATTGCTCAATAATTAAACAAGAAACAAATATAAATATCAACCTGCTGCCTACGCTTTACAGGTAGCTCAGAGAGGACATCTTTTTTAAGTCTGCGGATCATCACAGTCGCCTTCATCAAATTATGCAATTCTTCATGGTTACTAGCCCCTTGATACATTCCAAATATTCCCTGGGAACAACAATGTCATTAAATAGACATGGTAGCCCAAAAGTAAGAGAGATAAAGCAGGGTCTTTCCAAAAAAATACAAAAAGAAGAAGAATTGACTTACACCCCTGCAGTATCGGTTACCATACTCATGAACACTTTTATATACATCAGGATACAAGGCTTCAAGCTGTCAAGAGTGTGAAATTTCCAAAATATATATATATATATATGTATATTTAGATGTAACTTCTAAATTGTGAAAAAAGTGAGAAACTATGATTTTCCAACTAAGCACTAAGAATAACCTGCTTGAATAGTTCAATTGGTCTGGACAAAGCAGGAGTTCCACTAAGCAGAATTGCATATTGAGCTTTCTGTAATTGTAAACACTCTATGAGGGCAGCAAAAGAGAGAGAGATCACTTCCACTATATGCTCTCTATTGAATTATTAGCCAAAAGACAATTAGAGAGTGAAATAAACATGCAGTAGAATGAAAGAATCAGTATGCTGTAGCCTGATATTTTTGTTTGCTTTATGTTTTTAACCTTATCTAATTCTATCAAATTAAACTTTGACAACAAAATTTGAGATGTAATAAAAGTACTAAGCTTTCAATTGAATTGCCACAATGTAGACACAAGCATCTAATCACAAATCATCGAGAGAGAAGACCTTTATAATCGGAATGACAGCAGTTGTCCTCTTTGCTTGAGCATTTTTTAAGAAATGTGACTCATCTGCAATCACAACCTAAACCAGAATATTTTGATATTAGGAGAATAGAAGGTCCATACATGTATCCATCCAAAGCACACAAACAAGATACAACCAAATCCAATCAGATAAAATCAAGATAGATGTCATCCATTCATTGATTAGACCCCAATGTTACTGGTAATGCCATCTCTGATGATGGATAGAAATAAGATGGTAAGGAAAAATTTAAGCCAATTGATTATACTCACCTTAAAATCAGATGCAATTAGTACATTCTGCACCTTAGGAACCACATCATAGGAGACGATGTTAAATAAGCCATCTAAATGAATGGTGCTCCTGGTGCTTGAGGATACAACAGTGAAACCACTTCTATATGAACCACCCAATTGAGACAAAACAACCTTAAAATAATTATAAGGAAATAAAATAAATAATCAAACCGATAGAATAAAAAATTCAGCTCCTAGAAGAAAAAGAATAAAAGTGATGAGAATTTGCTAAAGTTCAAGCTACAAATACAGATGGAATATATATTGCATACAACTATATCCGATGATGGGACATCCAGCCATTGCTGAATCATCTGCAATAGAACATGTACATTTAGGGTTAAAAAACCTTGTTAAAGACCAAAATCTAGAGATGATACAGCACTCACTGAAGCCCAATGCAAACGTAATGAAGACGGAGCAAGTATAAGAGCAGGCCAAAAATCACGAACACATGTAGCTATGGCAATTGCCTGCAAAAACCAAAAAATTTGAGATGCATGCTTAAAACAAAAGCAGAAGATAATATGCTATTACCATTTACTAAACTCTAAAAAAATATTAACCAACATATATGTATTGCAGGTAATAAAGTAATCTTAAATGAAGCTAGTAAAGCAGGTTTCAAATATAAAGCTATGAAGCTTCACCCATAAGCCATAAAAAATATTGGCATAGATCAAACAAAATTGCAATTTGCCTGTAAGGTCTTTCCCAGTCCCATTTCATCAGCTAGAAGCACACGCCCTCCATGCTGCAATGCAAACCTGGAAACAAAAATAAAGATCCTTAAAGAGTTCAGCAATAGGATTAAAGAGAAAAAGACTAAGGAATTTAAAAATTCTAATATTTACAAGTAACCATAAGGTTTTTCCTACAGAATTACAGCATACCTAACACCATCCCGCTGAAATGGCAGAAGTTTTGATTCAATATGGCTCGGTATCTGGTCATATTTTTCTATTGTGAAAAGGGGCAAAATAAATAAGAATTTCCTCAGAAGCAAGATGGAAGTCGACTGTACATGACTTAGCATATACCTCGCAGATCAGGAATGGCTGATGCAGCAGCGATAGCACGTTGAACCAAGGAATCTAGGTTCTCTACCTTGAATACAATATAAGGAAAACTTAAGCTTCAGAAGACACAAATGGCGACTATATAAACAATCATAACGAAAAAGAAAAAAAGCACAATTACCTCAACTTTATAGCCAGGTATTTCACTCAGAATTGTCTCAGCTGATGACAAAGAAGATATTGGAAACATCCATAACCTGCAAGTTCATTGGAAATATATCAAGCTAAAATTCAAGTCTCCAGAAAGTTCCTGAAACTGTGAAAATTGTACAACCGCGATCCCATAGATATTAAAAATAATAAATATATTGAGAGACTTGAGGGAAAGATACCTCTCTTTTGCATTCCATGTGGCTTTGGGGATCTTTCGGAAAGCACCTACTAGTACCTGGTGTCAAAATAAAGCACAGTGCAAGATCAAAATTAGACTCACAAACGTAATGCATATGATCATTAAGCAAGAGAATTGAAAGTATACTGGCTCATATGGAAACTTCGCTGCAACATTCCCGGCCGCATGAAGCAGAAATTTGACAGAGAGTTTCTGTCGTCGTTCCTTTGAGGATTCACCTACTTGGACACAAAGCCAATACAACATACCAACAGGAACCAATAGTTAGCCATAAACCAGCATAATATTCATTAAAAAAAAAAAATGAACAAAGTAACTATGAAGTCTTTAATCATCGTTATACATGGTGCACAAAAAGGAACAATTTAAAGAAACAGTAAATAAGGTCCTTAGTACGATAGGCAGTAAACAACCAGAGTTCACACTCGGAGCAACTAATGTGGGTAATACTCTGGACCCCGGAGGCAAGGCTTCTACCTGAAGCACAACATAAAGAAAAATTAGGACATATCTCATATTTAAAAAGAAAAAAGCTGATTGCAATATAAACTAACCCTATGCAGAGGCATAATCGTTAATGTTTATGATTATGACGAACGTAAAGAAACAAAATAACAGAAACTCTACATAAAGAAAAATACAATCTTTAAAAAGCAATAAAGAAAAGGAGAGAACTTTACCTTGTTAGAACGAGAATTAGAGATGGGTGTGTTTGTAGAAGTTATAGAAGGCTGATTTTTGGCAAAAGAAAAAGAAGGATGAGATTGTTGACGGTTTGTTGTTTGTGGGTTTTGATTATTACAGTTGAGAGAAGAGGAAGAGTTGTTGCGTTGAGCAATCTGTTGAAGTGCGTCTCTTTCAAGAGAATCCATTTCTTCAGCGGTTAAGTCCCACTCGTCCACTTCCATTTCTCAGCTGTCCACTCCAGCTCTAACTTGGCTCTCTGCTTTCAAAAGAACAGAGTTAGAGTTGGGAAACTGCCACTATTTTCAGACTTTTTAGACGGGAGGATAGAAGGTACTTAAAACTAAAGTAATATAAAAAAATACGTGCTCCAATGCACAGACTATTTACATCGATTTGACACTTTAGAGACCCCTTTGTCTACAAACTAGTACATTGAACATTTACATCACGGGACAAGTACTATTTCTTCCCTGAATTTTAATTTAATCGTTTATAAACATTTATTCATAAATTAATTATTATTTAAATTTTTAGTTAAAAATAAAAGTAAAATTATCATTTTATTTATAAACTTTAAAATCTTAAAATTTATATAATTTTTTTTTTAGTTTTAAAAACTAACACTTCAACTTATTTTCAAAATTTGAAAAATTTAGATTTCATTCTTAAACTTTGTTTTCTTTTTGGTTACCATCATTTCAATCGACGACTAACGTTTTTCATCTATTTTCTAGATCTAATCACAAAGTATGAGGAAACATCATCTTTTGTCATTTGAAAGACTTGATGAAGGACTTGAAAGACTTGTTGATGACAAAGGATGACGTTTCCTTATACTTTGTGATCAGTCTTCTAAACACAACAACAAAGGACGATGAAATGTCATCTTTCATCTCTTCTTCTCTATCTGGATGACGAAATATCGTCCTTCATTGGAGAAGATCTTCGCTTATTCTCGATCACCGACTGATTCCCTGAGCCACTGGAGATGAAACCTAAAAAAGGGGAAAAGTGAATTTTCAAAGTTTAATAAAGAGGGGTAAATATGAGTTTTCTAAACTAATAGGGGAAAATGATACAATTTTTTTAGATTTTAGAGTTTATGGATAAAATAATGATTTTACCCCTACCTCTAAATAAAAATTTGGACGACAATTAGTTATGAGTAGGTATTTGGATTTTTCATCTATCATGATTATGAATTTAAGATTGGAGTAAAACTTGGATGGAAAATTATCCTTTTCCCTTTATGTAATAGAAACCATTTTACTATTTATTTCGTTTTTATAGGATTACAATGTAATATTATGGGTTATCTTTTAGTTATAACACTATATGTAATTCTTTTAGACAAATTTTATATTGATAAAATACGAAAGAAATAATTGGTCTATCTATGTATCTCACATTAATTAGGGATTATGTGACGCTTTTAAACAAATCCCATATCTGTAAAACACAAAAGAAATATTGTATTTATTTGTATTTCATCTATATATTCCACATCAGTTAAAGATGAAAAGATTTATCTAATTAAATAGTTTGTGAGCTCTTCAAATAGTCAAAACAAATTTTGGATTGCAAAACTTAGAAATAAAATCATAATAGTATGTATATCCAAATATCTTGACATTGAGCCGAACTATTGGACTTAGGGGTTTTAAAACTGATTAATTGAATCTATTTGATAATTTTTTGAATTGAACCAAATTTTGAACTGAAACCAAACAGATTTAAAAATTAACCAATTTTGAACCGAACCGAAAATACCAATTAACCTAACCATATTTTTGATTAACTGGTTTTTGAACTAAAATTTAAAGAATTATCACATTTTATTATTTTTTTCATTTTTTTAAAAATATGTTTAATATTTGAATCAATATTTTATTAATTTTCTATTCAATTTTTTAAAAATCGGTTCAGTCTGGTTAACTGGCTTTGAAAATTAGACAAACTGATAACCTAACTGAAAAACCAGTTTTTCTATATTCTTGAACTGATATCCGAACTAGTTTTACAAATATCCAATTTTTTGGATTCGGTTTTACTTCAAAAATTGGTTTAATTCGATTACTAGATAATTTTAAACACCCTTAATTAGACTAGAGATGTTATAAAAATGTTACCGATAGTATTAGAGTAGTCTTATGTGTCCTCTTGAACAATAGTGGGTGTATATAATACCTTTAAGCAAATCCCACAATATCTTATGAGTTCTTTAAACTATCAAAACATATTTTTTACCTAGAAATAAAGCCACTTTAGAGAATATGTCCAAAGTTATAAATAATATCTTGACAGTTGACTGGTGTATTGGACTATGAATGTTACATTATATAATTATCTAGAATTTTGAATGTTCTAGAGGCAGTGGTGAGGAGGTGATTATATCTCCCTAACTCAATGACTTGGAGCATTCGTACGGCGTTGGTACCTCAGTAAAGGCCATATGCATGCATGGTATTGCCATAATAAGGGAAATTGCTCCGTTGTTTCGCAATTTAATCACTAAATGAAACGAGTCATGATAGTACTACTCATGTACAAGCAATTGCATGTCTCGCACCAATTCATTATGCTCACTTTGATTCTCACTTTCTTTGTTCTAACCAACTTAATTCAGGTATATAATAGACTCTTCTATTACAACTGCTCCTCATCATCATTGTATAATATATTTTTGATCACATTTTGCTCATTGTGTTAAACCAGAAAAGTGTTTCGAAATGAGGATTAAGTTGCTTCTTCTTGCAATATACATGTGGGCATGGTCTTGGTCTTGTATCTTAGCTTTCACGCCTTCTTCTGATGGGCTGATGAGAATTGAACTTAAGAAAAGGCAGTTAGACCTTAACAGTATTAGCGCTGCCAGAATAATCCCTGGAAGAGAGGTTGATACTCCTTTAAATGATCCCAAGGCGGATATAGTATACTTAAAGAACTATCATGATACCCAATATTATGGAGAGGTTGGTATTGGTTCTCCTCCACAAATTTTCACCTTTGTTTTTGATACTGGTAGCTCCAATCTTTGGGTCCCTTCTTCTAAATGTCTTTTATCTGTAAGTCTTTTCTTTACCCAATCTCAAATGTTTCGTTTATCTTTGATCTATGAGAACTACTATTCAAGTATCATTATCTGCAGATATCTTGCTATTTCCATTCCAAGTACAGGTCAAGGATGTCTAGTACTTACACTAAGATTGGTAATTTTGCCCTGCATTACTTTTTTAGGTAGAAGAGTTTGTTAATTATTATAAATAACTTAAAAGAGAAATTGTTACATATTCAGGAATACCTTGCAAAATTCATTATGGTTCTGGATACATATCTGGCTTTTTCAGCCTAGATTATGTCAAAGTTGGTGATATTATCATTAAAGACCAAGTGAGCTCTGAGTCTCTGACTTTCTATAAGGTTTTATTCTCCATTCATATATATATGTTTGTGAGTTCATGAAGTGATGTGATGTCATTTTTTATCCTTAGGAGTTTGTTGAGGTCACAAAGCAAGGATTTTTGACATTCCTAACTGTAAAGTTTGATGGGATTCTTGGACTTGGGTTTCAGGATATTTCAGTCGGTCAGGCTACACCACTGTGGTATACTTTTTGAATCAGCACAGTACTATATATGTGTTACTTAAAGTGCTGTGATAATCTCTTTAAACTCTGCTGCATTACACTTAAAGCTTATTGCTGCGTCTACAGGTATAATATGATACAACAAGGTCATGTGAGTCAGCAACTCTTCTCTTTCTGGTTCAATCGAGATCCAGATTCAAAAGTAGGGGGTGAGATTGTGTTTGGAGGTTTTGATTGGAAGCATTTCAGGGGCGACCATACCTATGTTCCTATTACTAAAAAGGGCTATTGGCAGGTCGGCCAAGAGAAATATTTTTCAACCATTCTTCTACTTATTGAGTTTAACCTCAAATCCATTCTTCTTTTCAGATTGAGGTGGGAGACATTCTTATTGCAAACAATTCTACAGGTAAGGCTCCCATTGTATTGAACTTATGTTCAATCATGACTGATTTGAATGTTAAGTAATATGTTAGAAAATTAAATGTCTTTAAGATATTCATGATTCTTTTTCTCGGCTTCCCAATTAGCAATTTATTGTTCAAAATTGTCAGGATTGTGTGAGCATGGTTGTGCAGCCATTGTGGACTCAGGGACATCTGTACTTGCTGGGCCAACGGTATCGACTTGTAGCTTAAAATTTCTTGAAGATTTATATGTTTTGTTTTTTAATTTTTCTGTGTTTTATGTGATATCCTTACTGTCTCTTCTTTCCAGACTATAGTGGCTCAAATCAACCATGCTATTGGAGCCCAAGGAATTCTTAGCTTGGAATGTAAAAATGTTGTTTTCAAGTACGGGAATGTGATATGGGAGTTCTTGGTTTCTGGGGTCCGTTTTCTGCCTCACCCTTCTTGATGATTATTTATTTACCTTCATATTAAATGGAGAGTCATCTAATAATCTGCTTTCCATCTCTGCAGATAAGTCCCGAAATTGTTTGTGTTGATATTGGACTGTGTGTACATAACGGATCTAACTATATGAGGTGACTTACTTTTTCCTCTTAATCAGTCTATGGATCATCTCCAATCCTGTGTATGAAAACCAACTTGTGATCCGTGCAGCACAGGTATTGAGACACTGGTACAAAATAAAACAAGTAAAGGATCTTCTATGAATGAGAGTGCTTTATGCACTTTCTGTGAGATGGTTGTTTTCTGGATTCAAATGCAGATTAATCAACAGAAAACAAAGGAAAAAGTATTCAAATATGTTAATGAGGTAATTTTTTATCCTGATAAGGGTATTGTGTAAGACATATGCCAGTGAAACACATATTGACTTTTTGCTAAAGTTATGCGAGATCATTCCAAACCCCGGGGGAAAATCATTTATCAACTGCGATGAAATTGAAAGCTTGCCACTTGTTTCATTTACTATTGGAAATAAGTCATTTCCACTTTCTCCTGAACAGGTCTGGATTTTCTTATTCAAAATATTTTCAGCATTAACATCCATACTCAGTATCAATTAATTTAGAACATAGTTTTTGATTGCTTCGAGATTTCTTATGTCCTTTGGGCTTTCTATTCAGTATGTTCTCAAAATAGAACAAGGATGTTCCACTGTATGTATTAGTGGGTTCACAGTATTGGATGTGCCTCGCCCGCAAGGTCCCCTCTGGTATGTCAGTGTCACTGTAACATTTGTTATTGCAAACTTAAACCTGCACCAACACCAGCACCAGCACCATTCACAGCTAACTGGTTGAAGATGATTGAGTCTGATGTATGATAACTCTGTGTGGACACAGGATTCTTGGAGATATATTTATGGGGGCATATCATACAGTTTTTGACTATGGTAATCTAAGGATAGGATTTGCAAAAGCTGCATAATAATCATTAGATTCGTGGTGGCTGCTTAATATCCAGGGATCGGTTTAGCTTACAGTAAGAATAAAGTCACTGAATTGGAAGATGGAAAAATATTTGAATGTCCAAGTATTGATGTCAATATATGTGGAGAAGATGTAAGCCATTTCATTGTGTAGTGCAAAATGACAAGAATAATAGTTTCTCCAAATGCATATACTTATAAATAATAAATAAAGGAAAATAACCACTTGAAAAAAAAGTTATACCACTAGACCAATGGCTCTGATAGAAGCTTTGCTTTATAGAAAATGCTACCAATTTTTTCATCCCGCAAACCAAGTTCTTGTAATACCACAACTTTATACATACATACATACATACATACATACATACATACTCGATTTATCACTCACAAGTGATGTTATGAGAATTTAAAATTTTATTATTTGTGATAAGGCCATGCACTACTTTAATATATATAAATTTCACATATTTCTTCTATATGGCAAACTAGCACAAACAAGGATGATATATTGGTATTAAACACCATGTAACAGAGAGTGGAGTTTGCCCAGTAAACCCAATTCAAAAATTAATAAATAAAATAAGTTAAGGGAAAAAAAAAAAATTAAGCAAAAGCAACATATATATAACTTGTTCTCTTTTGTCAAGTAGATGCAGATGCTGTAGTAGTATTTAGAAACCAGGGCTTTGGTTACTCTGACTGCGGCTTTCATGCACATCATTGCTTCTCCTACTCCCTCCCAAAATTGAGGCAACAGCTGCTGATAGTGCTGTTGTGAATTGAGAGTCATTGGCAATAACTTCACTGACTCGATCAATCATGGGTAACATCACGGGTAATTTTGGAGAAAAGTACAAGGGATGCCCCATGACTTCTGGGGGTCTATAGCAGCCATGAAAAGGAAAGGGAGTATTTGAATTAATTGTGTGTTGAGTGAGGTCAAGTGTGATTGTGGGATGTGGAGTAGAAGTACATAGAGTTGCTAATCCTGGGAAGAGGCCTGAGTTTGACACAGATGTCATTGAGCCAGAAAGCAGCATATTTGCTGCTGCAGACGTTGTATTAGCCATTGCTGTGGCTACTGCTGGTAGAGGGTGGTTGTGGTTTCCTTCATAGGTGGTAATGAGGATGGTATTGTCCTCCACACACCTTTGAACCTGTTAAAATAATGCATGCATATATAATTATTTGATACGAACAAAGGATACAGTAATTTAATTTGTAAATAAGATTGCTCTTATGGCAAGTTTTACCTGCTTTCGAACTGGACATCCGGTGGCCATACTGCAACGATAGTAAGCTCGAGGGCAAGGGTTACCCTTTGCTGTCTTTTGACCGTATTTCCTCCATTGACACCCATCGTCTGTCTGAACCCACCATGCATATTTTTTAACACGACAATCTATAGCTACATCATCATCACAAAATATTGATAGATAAAAATTTTGCAAACAGGTAATACAACTTACAGTTGGTGCAACTGAGCGAACTCTTAAGGACACTCTAGCCTTCCCACAACCTGCCTCTGGTAGTTGCTCTTCCTCACCTTTTAATTTTTCCCCACAAGGGCCCCGGGTTTGAATTTGATCAGGATCATCTTCATCCCTGGATATCCCTTTTTTCCCACCTTGAATGAACATGTCATCTTCTCTCCCTCTTGCCATTACATTCATGTTCATTGATGTTGTACACGACAACAATCTTTCTAGTCTTTTTTGTTCTAAAATTTTAGCCCCGTTAATATCCTGCTCACTAGATTGAACTTGATCTATAAACTGCCGAGTGCACAGCTTTGGTCCACAACTGCCATTCCTCTCATCCTTATGATTGTAAAATGTTTATTAATTCAGTATTTTTGGCTCATGCAATAGAGATAATAGAACAAAAATTAATTCTTCTAGTTGAGATAATCTTAGAAGATGGCCAGGAAAAAAATATATACCTTGACTTGATGATTGTTGGAAGGCTGTTGTTGCATAGTAGAAAATAGCTGACGATGAAGAGCTTGATATTTGGTTTTAACCTGATCCAGCATGATCCTCAACTTCTGGTTTTCGGCTTTCGATTTCTCTATCTGCTCTTGCAGCACTCTCACCTAAAATTTACACCACATGGAGCATTATAGAAATTAATTAACACTGTAATGAGAAATAACAACCGTACTGTACTGACTTGGGTTGAAGTACTTGAGCTTGAAGGATTATGATGTGTGGAAGTTGATGAATCAGGAGGGTTCTGGTTGTGATGCTGATTGTCATGATGGTAATCTCCATGCAAGGAAAACAAGTCTAATTCTTTGTAGCCAACAGTTGCATCACCATTTTTAGCACACTCATCATCATCACTGGCACTGCTGTACAACTTGGACGATATCATATTTCTGGATAGATGAAGTGTCTGCAGATCTAAAAAATGGTTGGTACGAAGTATTAATGGAACTTGCAATAGAAGATATGGGCTTGTTAGTTGTTTTTATGAGACAATAAATACAGTGGTTGCAAGGCAAGTTCAATGATGATGACAGGAATGAAAACTTGGGTGTATATACTTTAAAGACAAAACGACTCAAACTTGTGAAGTACCCAAGTAATCGCAAGGTCGTGTAATTTCTTTAATTATATATGCATATATATGCTTTAGCTATCATGAGGCTTGACTTATTTGGGTGACCAACCAAGTCAACTAAATAGAAATCCACCGAAATTAGAGGGCAACGTACAGCATTAACATTATTCTAATTTATTATAAAATGAACGTGACTGGAGGAAGGCTAGCATATGATCATCGTCCTGGCCTGCTGTATCTAAGGGAAACTCCACATCTCTCAGGTCCTACAAATGTTTTGTTTGCGTGTATATCAAAGGTTGACAAAAGTTTAACACCTTGCTTACAAGGTTCATGATACAACAGGTCCAGTCAAATATCAAATGTAAATAGAAATTTAGATGAGTAATGAGTGGTGGTAAAAGAAAGCGGCGCCCGAGGCCACACTCCAGGGAAGATAAGTCTATTGCTGACAGATATCAACTTGTTGTCCATTGCTGACCCTTTGAATTCCCAATCATCCCATCTCCAATTATATATATGTTAAGTCAACCCTTGCAAGACTTGACTGGTAGCCACATGAAGCCTTGGTGATGAAAATTAACGCGCCTACACCGTTACTTTCAGAAGAGTAGGAGGCTTTGCATTATGATGGTTCACTGTTCTTCCGCATTGAAAACTACAATATTATCCACAGAAGCCAATCAATGTTGCATCTTCATCTTATTTGGTTAGGGGTTTAAGCGACTGCACTAGTGCCTTACTCTTAACCCAGAATTGTTCTCCTCATGCCACACATCATATCCCATTAATCTGGCTCAGTCTTATACAAGAAATGGGTAATATGACAAATTTAGAAAGATCAAATTATACTATTCAATCATGGACTCAAATATTCACGGTTTTAAACAATTTCTGTTATGGCTGAAAAAGAGCATATACATATATATAAATCTGTTTATTAGAGACCCATGAACGTTTCAAACTTAATAAAGTTCAACAATTCTTAAACAACGGCCTCAAAAATTATGCCAATGTACTCAAGGTATGAATTGTTAATTACAACCAATCAAAGGCCAATAGAAGAAATCAATACATCCTGAATTTTTCCTTTGTCTTCTCAAAGACCTGTTCTGCTATGGCAGCCCCATTGCCATCTGCTCTTTTAATCTCCAATTGAGCTTTTTGATAGAACCCAGTTCCCCTTAATGCATCAGCAATAAAATCATCAAACCCAATAGCAATGGCTGCTTCAGCCTTGGCTCCATATACCAGCCTCTGTTTGACATCAAAGTAATATATAACATTATGTCCAACTTTGAAATTGACAGGAAAGAGAAAAAAAAGAGATGAGAAGGAGCACAGGATTTGACCTTTATTCTTGAAAGGTGGATTGCACCAAAGCACATGGGGCAAGGCTCACAGGAGGCATATATCTCACAGTCTGAGAGTTCAATCTTATTGAGCTTTTTACATGCCTGGTAACAATATATCATCACACACAATGAGGATCATTCATCCAGACTAAGGAGACACAAATAGGTGACAATTATGAAATCTTTTACAGAAGCATTAATAAGCTCAGACTAAGGGCAACACATTCATATTTTGTTAAAGCAACATTGATGAAAAGCACCAGGGGTGATGTTAAAAGCACATGAACAGATCCTCAAGGTCTGACAAACTTTTGATACTTAGATAAGAGTAAACTTGGCTACCCCTGTTAATGCTGATATAGCTATATATCTTACTCTCAATAAATCCAGAGCAATAACAGTAGCATGAGTGCAAGTATTCTCTAGTTTTGCACCTAAAAACATAGTTTTGTCAAAGTGACAATCAAAAACGAATAAAACTTGACATATTGATTGTACTGACTCCTAACATTATCAAGTTTTATTAATGAACCTTAGATTATAAATTTAATATTATATTCACTCGTATATAAAAATCCAAAAACACAAGCATTTTCCAACAAAAACCAAATATCACCTGCATATTGTTTAATCATTGAACAACATAAAGCAATCTCAACACAGACAGTCATGCATTCTCCATCAAATATGAACTCGTTTTTTTTTTTTTCAAGTTTAGGTCATGAAACTCCTATTTCACATGTCTAATTCAACTATGGGAGATGAGAACATAGGCTAAGGATATGTTTGAATAAACCACAAACAAAAATATTAGCTTGATCTTTCTTCTTGGTGCATCAAAAGAAAATCCTATGCATGTAATACTATTTCAGATTAACTATAGCTCAATCTCAACAATGAATCATGTAAGAATGTAAATTCAAAAAATTCCAAAATGGGAGTCATCAACCAATCCTAAATACAGGTCCACTATCCACAGTTTAGATATGGCTCCAATGGTTTCGAGATACATAAATAGCCAACCAAGTATTCAAACATGTAATTCATGCAATTATGGCCACCAATACAGAACTTCTACTTTCACAGTACTTTCAGAGTCTTGGCAATGGATTGAATCTACAGAACTAATGAATACCAGTCTCCTAATCAAATAAAACTCAAATCTCCTTACTCAAATTGACCCTTAGGTGACAGGCATTGGATGGGGTTCTCAGTAATGTTCCGATGTTTGACTATCGTATAAGCTAGAAAACTTCAAATGGTAAAGGTTTTCAATTGTTATATTTTTAAATAAAAATTATAAAAAAAAAGAGGAAAAATCAAAGTAATATGATCAAGACATTAGTATTCTTCCATTTAAGTGACTTGGTGAAGCTTATTACAGGGGTCAGATGGTTGAAGAAAATGGTAAACATAATTCCATGAGTACCGTTAGAAATGCCATATAGTATAGAAAATGCTAACATGTCACACCAATAACCATACTTGAAAAATGAAACATCTTGAAGCAATTATTCTAACCTCTCTCACTGCAGTGACCTCCGCATGAGCAGTAGGATCTGTGTTCTTCAAAACCATGTTGTGACAACTCACAACAACTTCATCATTACGTACAACAACAGCACCAAAAGGACCACCATGTCCACATTCAACCCCTTTATACGCTTCTTCAACAGCTTTAGTTAAGAATTTGTGATCTCTATCCTGAACAGCTGGTTGATCAACATAAACGTGATATAACCAATAAATTTCATAACCTACCCATCATTCAATAACAAATAACAGAGAATTGAACAACATTACCTTGCTGGTGTCCAGCAAATGCAGAAGCCACAGAAATAGTTCCCTCCTTCGTCTCCACCACTGCAATCATAAAGCAGGCAAGGAATATACCTTAAAGAGTAATCCAAGTTAACAACTCTCAATTAAGCCTTTAACTGGAATCAGAAGTTTATTGAAAGAATCAAATGAAACTTATGAAAGAGTTGCATTGAATTGAAGATATTAATTTATGAGAGAATCCCATTATAATTCTTGTGAGATGGTAGCGCCTTGCAGTACAAGTTTGGGTTTTGATGCAAATAGTCAAAAGGGTAACCGTGTTTGTATTTCTCTTAAAAATAGAGTGCTGGATACGATAAATAAAAGAGAAAAAGAATATCTTTACAGGTTTTTTTTTTTTCTAAAAAAAAGAGAGAACAGAAGAAAACTTTAAAGAAGATGAAGGAGTTCAATTGAAGATAGAAAAAGAAGAGAACCATTGGAAACATTGACAAGACGCAAAAAAAAAAAAGAAGAAAAAGATGGGTATTTTGATTACCATTAGCTTCTTCCATGATGATGATGAAGTGTGTGAGCGAGAGAAGTGAAGAAATGAAAGACAGTGACGGAGTGAACAGAATGGGTGTGTGTATCTTTTGAAGGAGATGCAGATGCAGGGACAGCAGAGGCAGAGGCAGAGGCAGATGCGGATGCGGATGCGGATGCCTAGAATAATAATAATAATAAAAAATTAACAATAGTTTGGAAGAGGCTCATTCAGGTCCACATGTTGACTGTTATATAATTATACGCTATTATTCATTTGCTCAATTCTTCAAGTTTTGCATCTTCTCAATGACCTTACTTATCTCATTTAATATCTTCCCTAGAATGAAAATTATTGGACATAATTTCCCTATATAAAATTATTCTTCAAATTTGAAATTCAGATTCATATTCATATGAATCATATCTGTTGAGATTTTACATGATTTTTTACCATCAAATATATATATATATATATATATATATATATATATATATATATATATGTTTTTTTTTTTTATGCCAACTTCCCGAAAACGAAGCCACCCATTGGATTTCCGGTCATAACAAGTTCCTTTAACTCCATCTCAACCCAATACCTAACCTTTGGCCCATCCCATAATTAGACATGATTCGGGTCCAGCCTGTGATTGGACCATTGTCCAGAGATTTTGTGGAGGGGTGGTGGTGGGTCCTCTCCGTTGCGTTCCCACTCTTTCAACAGAAAATGATTTCTCAGTATCTACAACGGTAGAGATTAAATCCTGACGAGAGAGAGATTTTTTAATAATAAAAAAAAATAATAATGAAGATAAAAATAAAAAAAATTTATAATAAAAAAAAGATATTTATGTGTCTCACCTCTGTCCTATTTTATTTATTTATTTTTATATTAATATATTTATTTAAAATATTTATATATTTTTATAGTTTTAAATTATTTATATTTTTAAATTTAGATTTTTTTGTATATATTAAAATAAATTATATATTATGTTTGTGATATTTAATATATTTATATTATGTTTAAAAAATAAAAAAGAGATTGAAAGAGAATTTTTTTTTTATAGAAAAATAGATAAAAAATTATTTTCATCTTAGGGATAAAGATTGATATCCTCTATACGGATGACGACAAACCCACCTCTCTCAGTATTACTGTGTTAATCTCACCAACAACGCCACTTCCAACTCCAATTGTGCTATTATTATTACCCTTAAACGACAACCAAACACAACTCTCCTTCCTTTCACCTCCGGCTCCTCCCTCCTCTTCGGTATTTTCTTATCAATTTAAATCTCCTGTTTTAGCTTTGTTTGTATTCTCAATTTCATGTCAATTCATAGCATGATAGTAGGTTTGTTCATTCAATTAAAGTTGGTTCTGTTCATCCCTATCTCTTGTTGTAATTTCAATTTGTTTTTGTTACAGGTACCCGGAACCGTATCCTCCCTAAAACTTTCTGGATTGAACCAAACCTCAGGTGTTTTTTATTATCAAGGCAAAAGATTTATGATGCTCAGGAGCAAAAGCCCCTTGTGGTACCACAAGTGCGAGTGCATACATCTGAAACTGTGAATTATTGATTCAATTTATACAGGTAAAGCATAATGAATAGGATTGCAGGGATGAAATGAGCATGAGTAAAGATCATACTTTCCAAACAAGTCAAGCATAATCATGCACTTTTATGTTCACAATTTAGCATACTTTTTAAGATTATCTCCAGCATCTTTGGCATTATCAGGCACAGGCATGTTGGCTACAAGAGTAACTCTGGAGGAAGAAACCATAGACTTGACTTGTGAGTTTGCAGGATCAATTTTCCAGAGTCGAACCTCCCACACCTGAATGGTCTTTCCAACGTTGACAGGGAAAGCCTCAGCATAAACAACATCACCAAGCTCAGCACCTTTCAAATGATTAATACTAAGGTGAATACCAGCCACTCTTCTGAATCCAGATGCCATGTGGGCTCCTATGCTTGCCAACGACTCCGCTATCAAAGCCGATACACCGCCGTGTAACACCTTGAAGGGCTGTGTTCAATAATTCATCTCAATTATTGAATCTAATAATATTAAAAAAATGACTGGAAAAGAAAATTCATAAGCTGACCTGACATGTCTTTTCTTGAACAAGAAGGCGGCCAGTGACTCTCTGCGGGGTTAACTCATCAATTTCAAACCCAATAGAATGGAGGGGTACATCGACTTTGGCTGTCTTGTAAGAGGATGAGGATGAGGATGATTCCTCCATTCTTTTTTGTTTCAACAAGGTTAGATGGTTGCTTTTATTTTGTGGTGGTAGGTGGAAGTAAGTGATTATGACATGACAATCTCCCAGCTACAATTCCAAAGTAAGAAAAAGTATATTCAGGCATTGACCTTTTCAATTCGATAAACAATTTATTGAATTACTACCAGCCACCAAAGCCATTACTTCAATTAAATTATTGACCTTCCATTCCGTTTAATATCTAATTCTAACAACCCATACCCCACTCCATCTTCTCTTGTTTCACATTACTTGATTAAAAAGAGAATTTATTATCACTACTTTTACACTCAATCCTTGGGGCATTGGTTCTTTGATGGGGATAAAACTTGTCCTGTAAAATGGTACCATAAGACCCTGAGACCATGTGCATCCGCAAAGGAGTTGATTTTCGCTAGTAAAAGGTGTATTCAAATGTAGAAAATAGAAACGTGATTCTGTTTGGCTTATATTATAATTTTTGACGGAGCTTTGAAGCTTAATTGGATCTGTGGCCGGCCTGAACCTGAAACAAGGCATCTGCTATTTTATAATGTCAAACAACACAATCATGTATATTGATTGAATCCTTTTAAGTTGACTTTATATATTCATTCCATACTATCACGCCATTTTTAAGAAATTAAAATACACCATTCATGAATGTTTACAGTAATGTGCAAGCCTCAAATTCTATCAAAAGAAGATGAAAAGAAAATGCCAAAAATTCCTGCATATGTTTTTATATTCTCAATTCAAACAATAACTTGAAGAGAAAGGGCAATCAACATTATGAATGCATGGATGCTTATACAAATGGCTAATCATTTTTTTATTATGTCTACTCATTTCACATGGAATATTTCAATCTTCAATGGATTCTATCGGAGTTAAACTTTATCAGAGGAAAAATTCAAGTAAACTCTGGCCGTTCAGTTTCAGGCAAAAGGTAGACAGCTTGAATGCACAATCAGTTTTTATATAATTGGGTCCATAGCCATGACTACCTGTTACTTAATAACCAATTCATTGCTTGCATATAAAAAAAAAAGAAAAACTCACCACAAAAACAAAAAGCTACCTTCCTAGCTTTTGAATCTGCTTCCTCTCTCTCTCTCTCTCTCTCTCTCTCTTTATTTCTGTATGTGTGTGTATATATATATATCATCATCATCATCATCTTTTCCTGCTTTTCAAAATTAAACAATTCTCAAGTACAGATAAAGTAGCTTTTGCATATATATTTGATTGGCAAACGAGAACCAACTGCTAGCTGTACTCATGATTCATGCTCTTTCTATGATATATTTAATTTCTTCCTATATATATATATATATATATATATATATATCTTCAACCTATTCTATATATGCATGGTAGCTGCATCCACACACTTTCTTGCAAACTTTTCTTTCAAATTACCTGTAGTACTAATAAACAAAAACCCATCACGGTCTTAATTATTAAACCAACCAATGCATAGTCTGGGAAACAGGGCAGTTCACACCAAAAAATTAAAACGAGAAGTGCAGCTATATGTGCTTGCTTTCTGCAAAGCAATTTATAGTTGTGTAGGATGGAGTTAGAAGGGATCTTTTAATTTGTTTGGGTGAAAAAAAAAAGGTACATGGTGGTAGGTGCAGTGAACTATTTAGGTCAATTCAAAAGTAGAGGACAATAACACTTATTCTTTCTACAAGTTTTACAACCATCATATATGTTAATCCTTTACATTTTGTCTCATCACTCAATCTTGTCCATCCAATTATTAATGGAAATACCGCTACTCGTACCTTTTTGAGAATATAAATATGAGACATTTCATGCTCATCATGCAGCTAGCGCTCTGTTAGTGCACCTGGAAGGCAGCCTTACTAAGCTTACTAGTTATAACAAACACTTCTATATACTTTGTTTTGTTTTTTGTTTGGTAGTAAGCCACAGGGTGAAGAGATATGGCCGGAGGATACAGCAGGCAAAGGAAATCATCTTCTTGCTTTTCAATCTTCAACATATTCAAGGGTTGTTGTTCTTATGGAGAGGATGACATAAGCGAGGATGGATTTTACGTGAGACGAATCTGTAAGAGTGATGAAGATGGCAGATTTTCAATTGCTGAACCGGGTATTGACCGCAAAGCTACTGCTTTCATTGACAGAATCTATGAGGGGCGTGTTTCTGTCGCTGTCTAGCTCGCTGCTGCTCTCTATCCTCCATTAATTGTTATGCTTTTCTACTTCTATTTCGTCTGGCTGATCCTTCACCTCAAGTGTGTTGGTGAGTGTATGACTATAAGACAGTAATAATAAAGTTAATAATAATAATAGTTAATCTGAATTATTGCTATATATTTTTATAATTCTGGCAAACCGCATACTTCAATCTTTGCCTAGCTAGCTCTTTCATTTTCTTTAGAAGTCTAGAAGGACAGTGTAGATTTTATATAGAGTTAAGTGATATGCATGGGCTATTGTATACATTTATATGAAGAATGGGGGATTGATGTAGCTGGTGGCACTGCCTGACTCAAAGTTCAATATTGATTAAGAGTTCGAGGTTAAACTTGCTTAAAAATGGGTCACTCTTAATTCATGGACGTCCTCAAGTTATTTTTCTACAAGCAAGCCAAGTAAGGTGTTTGAATCCATAGGTAGTGTCCTTATATATAAAATCAAAAGCAGCTAGCTGTTAGCTTTTCTCTGAAACATATAAAAACTATTGTTTTTAGCTGTGGGAGTTGCTAGCTAGCTTTCTGATTATATTTCCGATATAATTTGTTTCTCAACGAATACTTACAAATGTGTACCAAAACAAATATAAATTTGGCACTTGTGGTAGGAGCCGACGAGAGAGCGATTGCTTAAATCTTCTGTAGCGAATGCCGCCGGCACTGGAACTGGCAGAGTTGATGAATTGACAATATATATATATATATGCTTTTTCTGATAAATGTACATGACATAGATGACATTCTTAGTGGATGAATATAACTTTGTAAACTATTTGTGGAAAATGTGTCCATCTATATATTTTACTTGTCTCGCGTCCCATTTTGTCATGAATTATAAGCAACATAAAGGCAAGCTATAGACAGGATTCATAAAGCTACTCGTTTTAAGCTTTGAGCAAGAGTTTACTACTTTCTATATTCGAATTCCCTATTGTATATTTGTGTCATGTAAAACCATGCATATCTGGATCCTCCGTACCATTTTTATGTGTATCCATATATGCAATGAGTCCTGTTTCTGCTTGTATATATATAGAAAAATTACCAGCTTTAATTAATCTGAAGTATATATGTAGTAAGTATTGGTGGTTAGCATAGAAGTTCCAAAAGTTTAGGTTGATTAGCTATACATGTATAAGCAGGAAAAAACAGTGCTAATCATCAGCTGATTCTCAATTTCATCAGGGATTATGGTAAGTATTTATATTGAGATCAGAGTATTGTTAGAAGTATGTATGAAGTGATATTCAAGGATTGCAAGGTACCCCTAGGTAGCTTCTTTAATTATCTTCTGCATTAAGTTAAGAATGAAATGTGAGTATGCATGACAGGCTAAAAGGTAACTCATTACCTCCTGTTAAGGTTCTGTTGCTTTATAGAGAAGGAAGGACCGCTCATTAGACTGTAAATGAAGTTGCTTTTTCTGAGATCCCTATTTAGCTATTATTCCACTAACCTTCTGCTTTGGTTCTTCAACTTCGCTTCCATGTGCATCCACCCTTATTAGCAACCTCTATACTTTCACCCTTTCTACTTCACGTTCCCTTATCAACTATTCCACATCCCAATAACTCTCCTTAACTGCATGCCTTTTAATTAATACTATTTTTTTATGCAGTAAATCCTTTATTCTTTCTAGTGCTAAGTGTTTCAAACTCCATCGACCATTGGATCCCTGATTCATAAACTACTTACATTACTACATGCAGTGACCAATAATTAAATTTAAATATTAAACCTTGTTTTATTAGTTGCATGGATATCTTCATTGAGAAGCCAGACGACAAGCAGAGATAGGATTTTTAGTAGTGAATGGTTCTGCAAAAGACAATCAAATATTCCTCCACAATACATGCTGTTAAGAGAATTGGAGTTCTAATTTGGAAGAGTCCCACAAGCTTTGATTAAGGTCAAAGAGCCAAAACAATATGGCTACTTAAAAGTATATCTCATAGTCATATGTATAGATACAAGATAGTTTCTTCATCTGAATCCATTCAAGGCTAGGTAGCTGCCAATTCGGGGGTACTGTTGGTTCCAATATCCAATTATTTAATATCATGAACTTTGAAAGAGAGATAAAGCTATCTATGTATTTGAAGCTTTTGCGTTTGAGTCCACCCATGATGGATTGATCTGACCCGGTTTACTTTAACTGTCAAGGGCAGTTGATGTGGAAGTTATTGACAGTTAGACTTTTATTTAAAGGGCCAAAGGACTATTTCCCACCCAAGGTATATGGTTTTTTCAAGTTTCTTCTCGTTAACTTTGAAAATCTTATTTACCCACTCGTGGATGGTTAAAATTAACGGTTTTAAAGAAAAAATCGTCATTTTAACTGTATTATTAAAAGTAAACATAAATTTGATTTTATTCCCCCTCCCAAACCCTAAAACTAACAATTTCCCCCAACCTAAGTGTTCAAAAACAACATTTTCCTCCCAGGGTTTTCAATTTTTTAGATTTAATTTTTTGGCGCCGTTTCTTCCTCTCCGACGACCTCCAAGCGATGTCTTTTCCTCTTTGGCGCGGCCTTTTTCCGACAGTTGTCCTGAGCATGGTCTTCATCGACGACCATACCCAAGATAACTGTTGTAATGAGGCCATGTTGGAGAGGAAGAGGCATCACGTAAAGGTCTCCAGAGAGGAAGAAACGATGTCGAAATTTTGAATCTAAAAAATGGAAACCCTAAGGGGAAAATGCTATTTTTAAAAACTTGTGGTGGGGGGAAATTGTTAGTTTTTAGGTTTAGGAGGGGAAATGATATAACTAACGGACTCAATTAATTTTAACAACCCTTGGACGGGTAAATGAGATTTTCAAAGTTAACAGGGGGGAAAACCGCATACTTTAGGTGGGAAATAGTCCTTTGGCCTTATTTAAAGTCCAAAACTGTCTTCCCTCAATGTGTAAAAAAGGTAGTATTTTACAGAAGAGGTTTTACTCCTCTTCCTCTCCATACACAGAACCAAAATTACATAGAGATCAAGTCTCCTATAAGAATGCAGTACATAGAGCAAATGGGGTCATGCAAATGACTCATGTTAACGCTTCATGTCATATACGAATGGGCATCATCGTAAATTTAAAGCCAAGTACACTAAATTATGTTTACTATAATTTACAAAATTCGATTGGACATGTTTAATTGTTTCCAACATTGGTGTCAGAGCATAGGTTGCGAATATGTCATGAGTTCTGTGAATTATATCATGTATTATGTGTAATTATCATCTAAATTTTGATTTATGATTGAAATTAAATTTAAATTTGAATTTTGGACATGAATTGAATTCAACCAAATTGCATGAAAGTGAATGTTAGAAACATGTTAGGATGAAACCTAGATGGTTCTTACATGCATTGAAATTAAAATCACGTCGAATCAACGCTGGAATCGACGAAAATCGAGCCAAAATCGAGGCATTAGGCATGTTTTTTCTTCCTTGGCATTTCCACGGATTCCGACGACATTGGTGCCAAAAGTTAAAATGAGATGACTCTCCGTCGATAAAGCTTCAAAAGCCTTATAGGCTCATCACCGATGGATGTCGGAAGGCCTTTAGCCAAATATTTTTAGGGTTTATCATGAATTTAGGTCACAATTTGGTTGGAAAAACCCAATTGCCCAACCCATTAGTCAATGGGTTTGTCAAAACATGATGGTCAACGGGTCAACCCAAATAGTCAATTGGGTTAGCCTAAACCGGTCAACACCCACTTAGGTCAGTTGACTGATCAATGGTCAAAGATTGATCGTCACCATTAATCGACGCATATGAGTCCGTGGCAGCACTTGACAGTTTTCTCCTGGCTCGTGACAGTGAGTGTGGCTGACTCTCGGTGTGTAAAGGCATATGCAAGCACTGCTTCGACATGTGGAGGCATGTGGGACGTCGCTTTGGCACATGAAGGTGCATATTTGACGTGTGACAGCACGTACACAATGCTTTCTGATGTGTGTTGTCACATGAAACCATGTTTTGGAGCGTAACAACTGCATGATGCTCAAATTTGTGCATTGAATATGTTTCATGGGTCTTGTGATACATGAAGACATGTAATACCTTATTCCGGCTTCGAAAACACATATTGGTATTTCAAAATACATGTTTCTAATTCATGCAAGTTTATTAACTAAGGACCATCACATTGTGTATATAATATGATTATCTGATGATCCAATGGTGCATGTTGAGATTATATATAATTTGTTGTACTCTCTTAATTGAATAAGAGATAGTACATAGTCTAATCATATTCATGCATGACTATTAGCCTCGTAATTAGTGATCTTGTTCGAGACAAAAATTCAAAAAACTTTTAGGACTGAGTAGATACATTACAATTTGCTAAAAGTGACGTTTAGTAATGTACGAAAGAACATCCATTGCTTTGATATTATTCCCAAAT
Organism: Mangifera indica; assembly: GCF_011075055.1. Taxonomy (NCBI): domain Eukaryota; kingdom Viridiplantae; phylum Streptophyta; class Magnoliopsida; order Sapindales; family Anacardiaceae; genus Mangifera; species Mangifera indica. The sequence continues at coordinate 20,568,718 of NC_058143.1, forward strand.
TAACGAAATACGAGGTATTTGACCTACCGTAAATTTCACAGAGATATTTTATGTCTTATGTGAGATGATTGAGAATATAATGAACTTTCGATTCTATGTCTTATGTGAGATATTTTAAATTTTAATACATAATTACAACAATTAATATGTATTTGATTGCATTGATTGACTGGTGTCTAATATATGTCTCTATAATCGAATTAACTATAACATCCTAGGACATAATGACTGATTTGAATAAGAATGATATTGAATAGGGATAATTCCAACGTGTGACATTTAATATGCACAATATCCTATATGAGCAAAAAACTTTAGAGGTCGTAGATCAGGTTAAGATAGAGTCACGACTACTAAGGGATAAAAACTCAAATGGTGTCTTACACAAACGTAATATGGATGCATATCACGTATATAAGAAGCAAGACTTACTTCATTGGATATGTTAACTCAATTGAATAACGTTCTAGTATACGAGTACTAGTAATACTCAACTATATATGTCATAAGTATAGTTTTGATTGAAAAGTTTGGAGGAACTACAATCCCCAAATGAAGACAATCGATTGTTAAATTTGATTAAATGTTAAATATGATTATGGAACTAAAGTTAGCTAGACACAACTTGACAAATAAACAATAGGTTCATGTAGTTGAGTGATCTCTTCCTGAAAGTGGGAATATATAAAGACGCATATGACCCACAATGAGGAGAGAAAGACTTTTGTTAGTTGTTATTGTCATATAGAATAGAAGACAAGTGCCCTTGAGGCACTTAGACTTGGTACTTATGCATACGTTACAAAGTCGAGTTTCAAAAGTAAATGGTCTAAGTCTGAGTAAGGGAAGAAGGTCATCTAATGCTCAAAAAATAAGAACAATGAATTGAAATAGGAAGTGGCAAACGTACTGGAAAAAGAGATGAAAACAAGATAAATTGTTACAATAGAAGCAATGAAAGTGATTTCACCCCTAAATGATCGAGTTGAAAATGATATTCTCTCATTCTACATAAAGTGATAAAATTTTATTTTTTAATACTATGATATTAACTGAGTATTATCCTACGTGGATTATGAACTTAGAAGTCATTGACCAAGTAGCTTATGATAGAAAATCTTTAGTGGATTTCTATCAAATTTTGAAGAATGTGAATTGGATGTATGTAGACAACAACACAAGGGTTATAGTAAGAGGAATGGACACAAGCAAATGAGTTTCATGCTCTAAATATTTGGTGAATCTTAGTAAAAGTTTTTGTTCTTCCTCAAACTAGGATATCATTTGAATTTCTTTGGATGCTTTATCAAAATATATTAGATTTGATTTCTATAGATTTGGTTTGTTGGTTGAATGGTTATATAGTGTTTGTCACCCTTTATTATGATAGTGTTAGTTTTTTATTATTTGCTTCTCCTATATGTATAGATACGAATGCAAATATATAATATGCTAGTTTAACGCACATTTGGCCAAGATGGGTTGAACAAATTGGCCTATGAAAGTTTATTAGAAACTTTTATATAAATAAAACTGTCCATGTGTGTGAATTGTTTAATTGAAAAAACTACTAGAGAACCATTTGACAAAGCTACAAGAGCTTAACTTCTTTTACAATTTATATATTTGATCTCTCATAAGTCATAAACAATAGACTGCTTTAGACACTATATATATAATTGAGATTGAGAATCAATTAGATAAAATGAATAAGAGTTTTAAGAACTAACCAAAATTTTGAATATTTGTTTGAAAAGTTTGAAGAACTGAGTGATGAAAAATGAATTATTGACTCAATGAGTCATTATGCTCTTATTTTGATGATAACAAACTAATACTTTCCTAAACATATTGACTAATAACTTTACTTGAGTATAAGTTTAGATTGTAAAAATTTATCTAATGCACTTGAATGAGTATCAAGATGAAAATGAAAGACAAGAATCAAGTAAAAGATTTTTGAAGATTTGAAAAAAAACTCAAGTTAAGGTAGACATGTTTATAATTTTAAAGCATTTATTTTGATTAGAATATTTATTTGCATGTGAAAGCTCACTAAAAAACTTATTCACATATCTTTCATATTTTAGGCTAAAATGTTGTTTTTCAAACTTATTAGGTTAAGTCAAATTTTTATCAAATTTTAGTAACTCATTTAAAATAATAAAGTTTTGTGAACTACATTTTCATATTTCAAAGTTGGTTTTGAAAGAATTTTTAAAATGGGTTAAATTGTTACTTTTCAAAGGTTCAAGGGGCATATTACAAATTTTTAAAAATTTAATGGGCAAAATGTAATAGAATTTGATTAACCGAATTTGACTAACTGAATTCTTCGATGACAACTTTCAAATTATCAAAAAGCTATGCATTTTGGCTTTCAGAATTTCGGTTGATCGAATTTATTCTGATCGATCGAATTTTGTTATGACTTTTCTAATGGCTAGTGTCACATAGACACCACGGAAATATCATGTCACATTCGATTGATCAAATTACATCTGGTCGATCGAATTTTTATGCACAATGGTAATTTTCTTTATTTTCCCTTATATAAACCGAATTAAATCCACTTAGGATTGACTTTTGCCACTAAAAACTTTCATATATTTGAGAACAAATCAATTTTAAGCTATTCACTTGCAAATTCTCTTCTCTATTCAAGACTCCTGTTAACACATTTTTTATTTTTTTGAATTGAGTTGTACTAAACTTAAATTTTCATATACACTATTTGAGGGAGATTATATTTCGAATTCATACAAAAATTTGCACTATAAAAGAGTGAGGTTCACTTTGAAGAGACTAGAAAATTTTTAGTGAGAAGAATTGAGTTTTAGTGCTTGTAAAGGTTAATAGTACCTTATAAGTTATTTTCGTTGTGAAGAAAAGCTTGGTTAGAATTTTGTCAACCAAAAATTAGTGGAATACTCTAAAGGAGATAGTTTGGAGGAGTGAACATAGGTTGGGTTGTATCGAACCATTATATATCACATGTTTGATTTTCTTGTCCCTCATACCTATATTTTGTGTTATGTTATTTTGATTATGTTGATTATTCAAAATATCTCTTGTCATTTCCATAAATTGCATTAAAATAGTCAACATTATTAATTTAAAATAAATTGATTTAATTCTTTAATTTTGTAAAGATTATTTTAGTTTGTCTAATTCACCCCCCTCTTAAGTCATTCGATCCTTCAGGGATGGTATAACAACTAATGATTCCAAAAACTGTGTAACTAAATGCTGTAGCGAAAAAGAGTAACTAAACTCTATTGAAATGGCTAGGTCAATGATGATGCAAGCAAAACATTATCATCACTTTCTGATGATATAATATTAATTGTTGCTTATGTACTTAACTTAGTGTTGTTAAGGAGAAAACCCGAGTTAATTGATTACAACCTTAGTGGTTTAGCAATGTTTACCTATAACTATTCCCATGAGTCTGAAATATTGGGACCAAAAAGAAAGGAATGTATTTTTATCAAATACTCTAAGCATTCCAAATAGTATGTGTTCATTAATAGGGATTCCGTTAGAAAATTAACTGAAATTGTATTATAAGATACTTTATTCATAGAAGATATTTTTCTTAATAGAGATGATATTGATAAAAAGTTTCATCTGAATAAAATGAGAGAAGAATGAAGATAGGTATATCTTAGTGACCATTAGTTGAGTATTAAAAGATAATACCTACACTTATTCCAGACAGTGGAAGCAAATACAATTAAGCTCCAACTTATTCCGGATAGTGAGAGCAATGATCCTTAATAGCTTGCTTCGTCCATCTTAACCTAATGAGAGCATTGAGATTAAACTTTATTTTATTTCGGATAATAGGAGTGGATGTCCGAAAGTATCTTAGTGATGATTTAAATTGAAAACAAGATTTTCATATCAACTCCCCAAGATGTTGAAGAACGTAAAATTATAAAAGAAGTTAACTCATCTTTTGTTAAGAAAAATGTTGAGATCTACTAGAAGAAAAGATGAAATACATAGAAAGCAAACCAATTCTAGGTTTTGGTTAACTCATCACTTGGTCAAAAATCTATTGGGAATAAGTGGATTCTCCAAATCAATCGTAAAGCGGATGACTTAATAAATAGATATAATTTTGTTTTATAGCGAAAAATTATATCTAATAAATAGGTATAGATTGTGAAAAACAACGTTTATCGTCATTTATAAGATTTACTTTAATATGTTTAGCTTTGGTTATAATAATACATTTGAATTTATAATTACATCAGATAAATGTGAAGACAACTTTCCTTAGGGAACAACTTGACAAAGAAATTTACGTGAAACGAGATATAGATCTCATTGTTATAGGTCTAAAATGTAGAGTGTGCAAGCTTCAAGAATATTAAATGACCTAAAACAGTCATCCAGATATTGGTACTTGAAATTTCATAAGTATTAATATCTTATGACTTTAAAATGATTAATCAAGACCATCATGTCTATGTGACGAAGTCTGATGACAAATTTGTAATTTTATCAATGTATGTAATGATGTGTAGATAGCTAAAATGATTTGAAGTAGGTGATGATCATCAAATGATGATTGTCCATACTTTTAACCTGCAAGATGTAGGTAAGTAGATTACATATTAAGAATAAATCCAGAGAAATTGTTCAAAGAAATTTTTAACTCTATCACAAGCGCATAATATTCAAAAGATTTTAGAACAATCTAATATGGTAAGTTGTGAACCCATTAATATTCCTATGTTAAATGACGAATTGTTGAATCGAGAGATATGCCCCAAAACTTAAGATAGAAACAGAAAAATGTCAATAGTTACCTATTCAGATATCATCGGATATCTATTGAAAAAAAATCTCAATTTTTTTTAGAATAACTAAACATATTGACATTAGATAATGTTTTAAGAGACTTCATTTCCAAGAGGGAAATGAGCGTACAATATAATTCTACACATTGTATCGTCATTGATCCTTTGACCTATATTGTTTCAAGAAAAGTATATCTTACATATATTAGATCTCTTAGATTGTGATTAATAAGGTGTTGAACTTATATATTGTACTGGTAATATAACATCGAAAACCATGAATTCAAGTTTATTTTTATTTGAATTTGCATATCGAAATTCTTGGGTTTTGACTGCATACACATCGTTTTTAGTTCAACAAGATTGTAATATCACACAAGTTAGAGATTGGTTTACTCATTCAAGTAGTTGTCTTTGGCACTAAGAAAACATACTAATGGGAGACAAATTTCTCAAGAAAAGATTTATCAAAGTTAAAATGTTGTCTTAATGATTGATCAAGATAAGGTCATGGATATATATTTTACTGTGAATTTAAGTTTATTTTTATTTGAACTTGTATCCCGAAATTATTGGGTTTTGACTGCATACACATTGTTTTTAGTTTAATAAGATTGTAATATCACACAAGTTAGAGATTGACTCACTCACACGAACAATCACCTTTGACTCTAAGAGAGCGTACAAAGATGAGACATTATTCTTGAGAAAAGTGACACTGAGAAAGTGTGCTAATAGGAGACAAATTTCTTAAGAAAATATTTATCGAAGTTAAAATGTCGCTTTGATGATTGATTAAGAAGAGGTCATGGATAGATACATTTGAAAATGATCGATTTAGATTTTTCACGTCCAAACAACATGTGTATGTCAAATGTGAGTTTTTAATATGGATAAATATCTGCAAGTGTGAAGATGATTAAGAACTCAAGTTAGACGCTAACTGTAGCCATTGAACTAAGATCTCTACAGCGTTGCGAATGACATTTGAGAAAATACATATTATAACACATGATTTATACCATATGCACATAACTAAGATGACCAGTTAAAGTAGTGAGAGGATAAATCTCTACTCCTTCACTATGTAAGATTTTATAAGAATTACCTCATGTTGGCACTGTTTGACTGTTTGTTGTTGTTTGATGTTTACTCTTAGTGTTACTATCTTAGCTTAGCACTTATGACCATAAACGATTCGGTCCATGGAATATGAGTAGAAAATCAGTTAAGTTTAAATTGAGAATTTTGAATAAAAGAGGAAGACTTATATATATTAGGTGTGTCTATTGGCCAACCGAGCATGTCACCATATGATAGAATGAACTTGATTATGGATGCATAGGAAATTAACACAATGATAAACGAGGGATTAAAAGAAGCTAGTGTTATCAAATAAGTTTGGGGTATTGCAAGTCTAACACTTTATTTTGTTTTATTGTGTTGAAGCAACTATATTTTTCCTAACAGATAAATAATATTTAGCTCTCAAGTATAGGTTGCTCGCAAGGTTGCACGATATATTTGAAAGTATAAAAGTATTGTCGTATGAGATTTCTGTGGATAAGTATTTGGTTCAAGTCCTCCGTCATATGTGAGTGGAAGACATTGGGTTTAGGTTCACTCATGACAGGTCGATCCAATCTGGTTTACTTTAACTGCCAAAGACAGTTGATATGGAAGTTATTGGTAGTTGAACACTTATTTAAAGTCCAAAACTGTCTTCCCTCAATGCATAAAAAACGTAATATTTTACAGAAGAGGTTTTACTCTTCTTCCTCTTCACACACAACCAAAATTACATAGAGATTAAATCTTCCAAAGGAATACAACACGTGGGACAAATGAAGTCATGGAAATGACTCACATCGTATTCGAATGGGCTTTATCGTAAACTTGAAGCCGGGTACACTAAATTATGTTTACTGTAATTGTTAGAATTCGATTTGGTATGTTTAATTATTTCCAACAGGAGCTATAACACCTATCAAATTAACTAGGTCTGGGAACTGAGAATTACGGTTTTAGAGTTTGAGACAAAGAAGCAAAAAGTCCATATATGCGTACCCAAACTAGGGCTGGACTCGAGCCGAGCGAGCTCGAGCTTGGCTCGCTCGAGCCTGAAAAGAGTCGGGCTTGGCTTGGCTTGATCGAGCTCGAGCCAAGCTCAAGCTGGCTCGGGTTGGCTTGGTAGATTTTTTTTAAAAATTCTTTATACAAAACGACGTCGTTTTGATCAATATATATTAAAAACGATGTCGTTTTGATAACGAAAAACGAGCCAAGCAGAGCCAAATCAAACTCGAGCCGAACTCGAACCAAACTCGAGTCAAGCCGAGTCGAACTCAAGCCGCTCATATATGAACCGAGCCGAGCTCGAGCTGGCTGTGAGCCGAGCTCGGCTCAGCTCGAATCCAACCCTAACCCAAACCCAGTCAAATTGATAGTAAGTAAGACTATCAATGTTAATTATAAAGTAAGGTGGTGGAGAGATTGAAGTAGCATTGCTATTAGGGTTGGATTCGAGCCGAGCTTGTTCGAGCTCAAACTGGAGAGCTTGAGCTTACTTGTCAAAGTTTGTAAATTAAAAATTTTGATACAAAATGACGTTATTTTAATCAATATGTATTAAAACGACGTCGTTTTAATAACGAATTAATTAAAAACTCGAATTCGAAACGAGCCAAGTTCAAGCTCAAGCATAACGAGATCAACGAGCCCGAGCTCGAGCTCGAGCTCGAGCTCTATTATTATTAAGTCGAGTCGAGCTCGAACTCGATTCAATTCGAATCCAACCCTAGTTGCTATATACAACATAAATAAAAGGTAAAAGGTCCTGCATATTCCCTACTTGAAGCGACAAGAAAGAACTGCATAATATATGATATATATGAAGTTGCCGTAAGTTCTGTATTCACGTTTTTGCACTTGCAATCTTCAATCATCTCAAACATTTACTGTAATATTACTATTATCCAGGGGCTGGTTTCTTACTCTGATTTTAAAAATTTTATTGAATATCTATTTTCGTAAACAAGACATAAAAGAAATCAGTTTACATGTGGAGACTATTTGCAAACACTTGTTCTGCTTACTAATCATATGCATGAACTGATTAAGATAGACAAATTAGTAATTAATAGTTCACATGATATGCAGGTAGCAGAGATTAAAAACCAGGGGGAATGCATTGCACTGTAATTGATGATATAACTGTAACTGTTGCTTGCGCATTTCCCTATTCCTGTTGGATGACTACAATGCACGAAGTTGTCAGACCCCGAAACTTAATTATCCTTTGCTTTACGTTAAATCTATATTATCATTTCATTGTTGTCTGCAATAGGGACCATTATATTCTTGTGTTTCATTGAAGTAAGTGAACATACATATAATGTCAACTGAATTGAACGGTGTATATATAGAAATGTAAATAAGATATATAGTGTGTCTCTTTCTTTTATGATGATTAAAAGATATAGATGCATGTGAAGATACGTGTGCCATTTTCAGAGAGATGCATAAAACAGGTGAGGTGTCCATGAATTGATAACAAGTCAATCAAGGCCTGCATATATGGGTATGTTATTGCCAAACATGAATGGCAGTGTCAATGTTTGATGCACATTTGCATGTATGTAGGACTAAAGCTGCACTGTAATTGTTTCTGTAGTAGGACGGCTAGAAAAGAGAGAGATTTGTAATGGTAATGGATGTATTAAAAAAGAGAAAAAGTGGGGTTTATTTATGGAGGTGAGGTGACATTGAAGAAAGTAAAGGCATTCACGTGTGGAGGTCTGCTTTGTAGCGTGCCCCATGTGCTTGGATGCAGTCGGCCAAGTCCGACTTTAGAGGTAAGAAATTATATACATAAATTAATATAGAGAGTGATGTTCCTCTTGGCTCATCTTCCGGATCTTGCCTCTCTCCTTCCTTTCTATTATTTATATATATATATATATATATCTAACTAATCCCCCTTCTCATTTTCGTCAATAAACACTGGAGTAGATACCAATAAAATACAATCATATTTCATATATTCAATAAATTTTTGTGTGCTATAATGGCTTCCTGGAAGAAAACTATCACGTCCCCATTTAGAAAAGCTCGCACTTTCTTCAATCAGCAACCAGCAGCTACAAGGGATGACAAGTCCCGCCTAGGTACTTAATTTCTAACTATTCATCTATGCATAAAAAACAATAGCATTCATGTAACATAAGCTTACGTTAGGTTGTTTAACTATTGTTATATTTTGCAGAGCATGAAAGGCGTGTCATGGATCTTCATGGTGAAGTTATGGCTTGTGCTTATGAGGACGTTCAAGTGATGTGGTCCATTCTTGACAAATCCAAGTCTGCAGTCTGTAACGTTACGTCTTGATATATGGCTTCGCTTCATGTACCAGAAGCTAGTCATATATAATGGCCATGTTTGTGAGGGAACATTATTCCATGGATCTAGCTATTTGGTACGTATGAGTGTTACTTTGTAGATATTATCATTTTGTGTGGGAAACTATGAATTAGGAGCATTGAAGGTAGGTTTGTTTTCAGGTTGCCCCTTGAATGGTGGTGGCATTTAAAAAAGAAGAAGATTGTATTTTTATTTAAGTGGTTCTATAAATATATATAGGAAAATTAATGAAATCCCCGTGATCAATCAACACACACGGCGAGATTTTACTTGAATTATCTACATTTATTCTAATCAAAGATTGAAACTAAGCATATGATATGAGAGAAGATGGTTTGGATGTGATTCTGGTCCCCATCCAATCCTGATGCTATGGATTATGCCTCTTCTCTGTGCTCACTTCCATCACAAAGACTTTTTAAAGGATGAAGAAAACAAGATAAAGTTAACTGTTATGGTAACAAGCCACTACCCAGAAAGAAACTTGTGCGTGACACAGGCTGTTTCTGTCCAAGTTGAAAGCTCAGACTCCCAAAAAGGTTTTGTTTTTGGGCTATGGATGAGATGACATTATCCTTTCTATAACCATATTAGATTGACTGGAGGGATAAAATTATATGTATTTATTTTATATATATATATATATAAATTTGTATTTCACGTGTATATTATATTATTAATTAATTTTAAATTAAAAATAAAATAATATTTAATTATATAATAATATATAAATGTTTTTATATTTATATACTATAAATAGGCCGATTCCCCGAATTCCCCCACCCCACCATCAAATCTTACTTCTTGACTAAAATAACTGTTTTTACGAATACTGAAGTGTAATTGTCACGTTAATATATGATATCCTGAAAGTTACATTCTATATAAGGCGGATCACAAATGACAATCATGCCCTGTTTTGCTGCATGACTATGTAACATGCTGAAAAGACAACATTTTAACGTCTGAGCCCGTAATCTATGAGAAAATTAGACGTTCATCATTAACAATATAGGACTTAAGCAAGTCTAATCCAGGTGTACTCATAGTTTAGTAATTCATGCCATCTCAAACGCCCACATTGCTAAGACCTAGGATTCAATGTCAGCCTATTGAATATCCTATTATTGCTGCTTCGTCGGAGCTGGAACTTGCGAAAACTTCAAAGATTCAATGTCCCCCGTGGGCCCTTGGATATGAGGTTTTTCTGCCTCAACTCTTTTGCCCAGATTCTACACTGTAGATTTGCCAGGGGTAGAACTCATGTAAACTAGTTTAATCTTTTTGTAAACTGAGGCAATTGTTACCATTCATAGACAGACATGAATCATTTATGCATTCATTACCACGAACCCCAACACAAACATGGACAACTCTAAACGACAACAGTAAGAAAATTAACTACAAATTTCTCTACTTATTCACGAAATTCAATTCAGTTTTTCTCATCAATATACCAACAAGGTTCCAACTCATACAATGTATACATACTCTACATCATGTGTAGGCATTTCAACGCACACAATATTTGCTGCCAAACATTGTCCCTTCAGGCTATTTAATTTGCAAAGTAAAAAGAAAATACAAGATGGCAAGTTGAATTACCCCAATCAGACCCTACAATTAACGGTTTCAAACATTCTGTCCCAAGAAAAAAGCATACAAGTCCCAGACTAAGATCTCTGACAACAAACATCTCATAGAGTTAGCTCCCAATCAATTAGTGATCTTCACAACTTTGTTTTGCTCTTTCTCTAATTTTGATGTCTCAGCTCAGCGGGTGTTTCTTTCTTCGCTAGCTTCAAGGGCATCCACTTCCTCATTTGATAAAATATCAACAATTGGCTCGTATACATCCCACTCCTTTCTTTTCCTGATGCATTGTAGTACAGAGAATCAAACCAACCATTATTACTTTCTCATTCATGATATTTCCCTATAATTAGATAGATATGACAATAGAAATCGGATGAAAAAAAGACAAATTACATCACAAGGAAAAATACAAAATGGCAACTTCAAGATTTAGAAATGGTGTTCTTCATTGATGGATTCTTTGATGGGTAAAAACATGATGGCTACATAATTTTCATTTGATCATGAACTGAGATGATAGGAAAAAAAAAAAAAACCTCCTACAGCTTAGAATGTTGGCAACAGGAGTTTTAAAAAGTCCCAAAAGCATCACTCAAATAGGGACTTAGGTGACAAAATAAGGGCAATGTTGAATTAAATTTTTATCAAACATGCAGTTCTTTTCCCTTTGATGTGTTCCTCTAACATAATTTTGGTGAATAAGGAGATGAGCCCCTTTCTTTCTGGAACTTTCAAAACATAAACATAATGCAACAAACATTCAGTGGGGCAGCCTGAGAAAAACTTAGTTATCAAAAAGTTAGCTGATTTGCTTGGATTAAAGAAATTCGTATTATGGCAGTAAGAGACTGGAATAGACATGATTCCAGAGCAAGTCTTTTAGCTAGTTTTACATATAAGAGGAGACTGTAGTAGATAAATCTTTCAGAAGTCAGCAAACAAGGACAAATCTAACATTCATACCTAACTACACTTGAATTGTATCTGAATAACTTCATCAAGTCCAGTGCATTTCCACCAGCTTTACTGTTAGAGAGAGTATAACTAGGTTAGTGACATACAAAACAATATGAGGTAAGATATTGCTCCAACTGAGTTCGTATCTTCTCATTTTAAACTTGGCAAATCAAGTAAACAAAATCAGCGGAAACAGACCTAGCTGGAAAGTGTTCAACTCCCCTACGACCTTTCTTGCTTATTTTAATTTCTCTAGCTGAAGCTACACTCTGAATTGCAATCTAGAACATGAAATAAGATAAAAATATTGTAACAAACCAAAAAATAAATAAGTAAATTCCATATATCTGCAGATATGTTAACATCATGACAAAGTAAAAGCAAAGCAGAAAAACACAACCTCATATAGCTGTTCCCGGATTGCAAAGGCGATTGCAGGCTGTCAAAAAAACAAAAAAACAAAAGATCACCTTAGATATCAACAAGTTCATAACCACTAAAAATAAGGGCAAGAAAAAGAGGGAAGAAGGTTTGTTTCATTGCATGCAGGAAGATACATAGTAAGTGAACTAAACAACTTAACTTAATTGTAAGAGTTGAGTGCTGAAAGTAGTTACCCCAACTTCAGGGTCTTGAATAGCCAAATCTTTGCAGAAGGTTCTAGCAAAATCTTCAGGGTCACTCTCATAATTGTTCAAGTCCTGAAAGATGACAGAAGATAGCACAACTTATAAGACAATGACAAAGGGCAAAGGGCAACAGTAAAGGTGCAGACTAACCCACAAAAATTGATCCTTGATGAGAGTATGATTGACTCGAAGATCAAGCTGAGAAGAGAGAAGAAGGAAGCAGCAATATATAAATTAAATGACGTATAATTATGCTGATAATAGCGAAAGGATAAAGAAGACAATAAAATGAAAAACCTTGATGGGAACAATTTTCTCAGCAGTGTACATGTCTTGGCCTTCATATGATCTAAATTCAGTAAGCTGGGACTGATAAACGAACTCAAACAAACAAAATCAATAAAAAAATCCAAAATTTTCTGAAAAAAAAAAAAATGCATATACGGAGAAATATAAGTGGTTTAATAAAATTAACCTGAATGGATTGAGCAATCTGAGTAATGAATTGAGGAGGAAGTTTCAAGTCTTTAACAGTTCTCTTGGCGAACACCACAACTTCAGAATCGGGATCTTTATATATATATATATATATATATATATATATATATATATATATATATATATATATATATATATATATATATATAATTTGAGATTAAATAAGCACCATGAATGAATGAATGATAAATAGAGGAAAAAGCAGGAAAAGATTACCAGAAGGGTTCCAGGTAAAAGCATCTTTATAACGCTGGCCTTCGGTTTCTATGTCCAATCGAATTGGGACCAAGTTGTCAGCTGTTGGCCTGTTTTGTAATTTATAAAAGAATAAGTGGAATGTAGAGCAATATATGAAACCATCAACAGGAAAGAAAGAAAGAACGAACGAACGAACATTCTGAACTTGACCGGGGCTTTGGAAGACGACGTCGCCAGAAGTTTCATTTTCTATCCCAAATTTCTGCCACTGAATTCTGAAAGACGAAACTAGAACCCATTTAAAGTGAGATGCAAAATCCCAAGTCCAATTCCAAGCCCAAGGCCATCCCAGCCCAATGTTCAACCCTCAGAAGAGCCCCTTGTCCTAGGGTTGGATTATCACTAAATCCAGCTTCAGATTGAAATCAATAAATTGAGGTTTGAATTTGATTAAAAAATAATTTAATTTTAAATTTAATTTATATTAACTTAAACTCAAATGGTTAGATTGACTTGATTTTGACTTATTCTATCAAAAATGAAATACGAATATGAGTATCTTAGCGTAAATTGAATCTAATGTATCCGAATCTAAGCATCATACTTAAAAATAATTGAATGGCTGTCCTTATATTTTATGCGTCAAGAATTTGTTGTTTATCATGTGAAATATTTTTGTTGTATTAGAGCATAAAAAATGGATGTGGATGTGGTGAATGAAACCAGATAATTTAAAGTATCTCCCGTCTTCCATTATATTAATACGGGAAATTATTTAATTGTCTTAAATTAAGGGGGTCTAAGAAAATTGTCCAAAACAATCAAGATTAAGCAAAAATATCACATTTTGTGAAATGACCAAACTGCCCTTATATATAAATTGAGAATTTTATATATTTTTTCCTTTATTTTTCCACGGTTTCACTATGTAAATTCAAAAAATTTTGCATCTCCTTCAGTCATTCCACAAGTGTTCCATAGATGAAGTGATTTTCATGATTTTCGACGATGGAAAATGGCAAAGAAGGTTAGTACATATTTCCTACTGTTGTTTGAATCAATTTATTGTTAAAATTATTGAGATTTGAGAGAGATTTTGAGGTTTGCAATTTTAGGGTTCTGATTTTGAACAATGCATAAAATGTTTTAATTATTGCTTGTTTTGGTTGAATTTCTTGAAGGGTTTTGTGTTATAAGATATATACATTTGATTTGTGTTCAAACTAGAGGCAAAAACGACGATTTTTCTGTTGAAAAAGGGATTAAAACAACCGACGTTCTTGTTTGTGGGAACAATGGATCCCAGAGTTAGAAGGAATTCTCCCACAATCAGGAGAGATTGGCCATGGGTTAGCTTTTTCAAAATATTAGAAAGCTAGGGGAGAGCGGTTAGTCTATTGGGGGCCTTTGTGAAATTTTACATGAGACAGTAGGCTAATGCCGTGAAAACCGTGGGTTGGGAAGAAATTTACTTTTTTTTAAACTGTAGGGGCTCTAAAAGATTAGAGAATTGCTGAGAGGGCAAGAGAAATATTTTACCTGTTTGCAATAGAAATTTTTTAAGGGGGTAAATTGATATTTTTCACATTTATGGTTTTTCGATGTGTAATTTTCGAATTTTATATCCGTTTTTTCTATTTTAAGGTTTTTTGAAATGTAGTTTTCAAACTTGACATTCGGTTTTTTTATTTTTGTGCTCTTTTGGCACATTTTATGATATAATGACAAAATTTTTACTCAATATTTCAATTTTTTCATTTATGGGATATATCAACTCGTACTTTTAAATTTCAGTTTCGTTTTTTCGAATTTTGCTGTTTTAGGTATATCGACTCGTATTTTTCAAATTTTCGAATAATTTTTTTATTATTGATATACTATGGTATTTTAACGTATAATATTCAAATTGCAGTTCTGTTTTTTCAATTTTAGCTATTTTATGATAGATCGACTCGTATTTTCAGATTTTCAAACGGTTTTTTGATTGTTGATATTTTAGGGTATTTCAACATATAAAATTCGAATTTCAGTTTCGTTTCTCTCCATGAGCCCATGAGTTTGCAATATATAATGCATCATTACTGAAATCGATCAAAATTTTCAAATCATATTCCTTTTTCACTTCTTTAATTTCTTCTTCTTCTACTTGTTCTTCTTCTTCCCGTCCTTCAATTGGGGTACATGTAACAAAAACAGGAATACATTCCTATAAGTATTGAGACATATCAATAAGACCCTGAACATTTTCATCATTTTGGATTTGTACGGGGTAGTTGAATTCAATCTTTCTTGGCTTCATTGATAGTTGAAAGTCGTATTTCATTGGATTAAGATCACAAGACTCCTTCAAAAGCTGAATAAATTCATCAAATGTTGTACCAGAGAGAATTTTAATTAATAGTTTATAAACTGTTATCATTTATCAAAAGTAATCATTTATCTAAAAAGTAATCATATTTCTAAAAGCAAATTTATGAAAATATAACCTTATGAAGTTCCTGGTCAAGTTCTGATTGGGAAAATTCAGTGGACACATTTGGGTTTTGTTGCATAAAATGTTCAATCCTTAGCAATCTCTCTTCAATCTTTGTGATGTGCCTCTTGAGGATGCGATTTTCTTTATCCTTATTATGAAGTTTGGCTTGAAGTTCATCCATCTTCTTTTGTCTAGGATCTTTGAAACTTTTCCGTTTAATTCCACCCCCATAGTCAAACACATGGTTGTGATGTTGTGCTCCAAAACATTTTTCAATTACCTCAATAGTAGAAAGTGTTGGCTCAGCTTGAATAGTCTTTACAATTTGAACCTATAAAATTTAAATAGTCTTAAAATTGAAATAAAGAATACTACTTAGCAAATTTAATAAAAGCGTAAGTAGTAGAACATACATGTTTTTCTTCAGTTTCAGGCTCAACCAACTTTCCATCCTTTTTTCGAGTTTAAAAAAAGAGTATTCCCATATCAGGTGGATTACCTTATTTTCCTCCCTTTTGGTAATTATACAAAGTCATCAAAAAAATTATATTGAACAATATATATCATAAATAAACAAATTACTATTTATTACCATTTCATAAATAATCTGTCTATGAGGTTTACTACCCGTACGATGAGGCATTAAAGATTTAGCTCTGTTTTGAGAGGCTTGAGAGCTTATTTTCTATATGAAAAACCAAAAATAATTATTATTTGACATGTAGCAACAATGAATCAAAACATTAAAACTATTTGACATTTTTATATTCAAAATAGATTTTATCTGAAAATTCTTAGTAAAAAAGTGTTTAGTCAACCATTCCCAATCTTCTTTCTCCATACCTTCTGACTTATTTTTTAAAGCCTCAACTACAGTTTTGCAAGGTTTAACATATTTTGCATTTAAACATGATCTCCAATTTACCCACAAGGTATTCATATGTTCCAAAGTGTAGTCATGATACAACTCCATGTCAAGATTCTCAAATTTATCCTATTAAAAATAAAATTTGAGAATGTGATTAAACATATCTATTTTGAGTAAACAATCACAATATAAGATAAAGTAAATTAGAAAATGTACCTTTACAGATTCCCAAATATGATCTTTCTCTTTCTTTCCAATTTCTTTCCAAGATTTCACTCGTATAGGACAAATGTTTGGATTACGCACAATTCTTCCCAAGTGCCTTGACCATGATTGATGATTCTCTCCCACTACTTGATTGTTGTAGAAGACAATTGGAAGTTTTTCTCCATTTTTTAGACCTGATACTTTTTTGTTATGATTTTTTCCTCAAATTTTCTTTTTTTGAGTATAAATTTCACCTTCAAGAATTTGGAAAATACCCAAAAAAAAAATTTAAAATCCATGTAACTAAATATAAACCAAATTAAGACTTGAATAGCATATATTTACTTTCAACTACATTTTCGGATGTAACAAACACTGGTTCACCAGATTTACCATCAAAACTCATAGGAGTATACTTTGCAACAATGTAATATCCAGAAACTCTTATTGGCAAGAGAAATTCCTAAAACATTTTACAAAAACCATTCAATATTATTAATGAAAATTACAAGTTAAAATATGCACAACAAATTTTAAATTAGAAAAAATAGTTTTGCATAATACGTGTCTTTTCAGTAGTACACATGCTAATTTCTTCAAGACCATTTTGAATATCTAATTCAATAGTTGTGGTTTTATACCACTGAACTACACTAACAACTTCAACCCCTCCGTTAACGTCTGCGGTAATGGTTATTTTATTGTTTTCCTTTAGATCACCATGTATCTTAACATTTGTTGCCTTTGGAGGTTCTAGGAATTATGAATCACATAAACAATCAATAAACATTTAGAGTAAATGATGAACATAATAACTTTTTATACTAATATGAAGCTTCAAGGGAAATGAAAGACTTTTATTTCACAAACCACATGAAAAATGTAATCCACACTGTAATGGAAACCGAGGCCAATGAATAACACCATAGCATTATTATTGAGCATTCACTTTCACCCACACCAATCAATCGGGACATTGTACCTAAGTTTCAACCATAACTCAATGTTTGATAGTATTATCCTAATTATCGAATCACTATTATCTTAATTATCAAGGTAAGGTGTATTGCTAAAATTTGCTTACAAAAAGAATTTTAAGCTTATGCACTAAGGATATGTAAATCCAAAAATAAGATCAGAGAAACATATATGAAAAATGGAGAATAATTAAATAATTAAACAATGAAAAAACACTTACAAGGGTGAATTCATTGCAGCAAGTACTAAAACCCTAAATTTAACACTAGAGAAAAAAATCACAAACTTACAGCAATACTAACCTCTCCAATTGACTTTACAATTTGCCGCTAAAACGATTTCCACAAAGCACAAAAAATAGAAACAAGAACAAACTTATTTTTAAAAAAAAGTCAAAAAAAATAAAAAAATTACCAAGACAAACAGAGATTAAAACAAAATAAGAAGAAATGGAAAGAGTAATTAAGTGCTTAAGAAGAACAAACCTTGAAATTTGTAAGTAAATTGATGCGAAGAGAGGGAGTTTCTTTGGTGAAGAGAGTGGAGAGATCAAGAAAGTACAGGGACGCCTCAGCCTCAGCCTCAGCCTTCTTTCTTTCCTTGTTATAAAAGACAGCTAGAACTTTCTTTGTTATAGAAGACAAATAAACAAAGACGCCTCAACCTTCTTTCTTTCCTTATTTTTTTTATTAATTTGTATTTAGTTATTGTTATATTAATTTGAATTTTCCCCTCATGGACAGAAACCTAAAGGGGGAGAGAGAGAGAGAGGTGTAAGGCATGAAATGATGGAGTACAGGAAGAGAAAATAATCATTCAGTTTCACAAAGGATATTCAAAATATTTTTCATAAGATTTTTTTTATTAAATTAATTAATTAATATTCATAATAAATTAAAAATATTTATATTAGTTAAAAATATATATAAATATCTAAAAATGATGTAAAAGAATATTTGGATTTAGTTCAGTTCGTATTCCTCTTTAGATTTTATATACTTATAAAATCAATAACGACGGGTTTGTAAGTTATTTTAGTGAGAAAATTAAAAATCTATCATTAAAAGCATAAATTTATTTAGTTTTAACGAGAATATATATAATTAGTCGTTAAAGTTATAAAAATAATAGTTATAACGACGAGATATTTGTCTTCTCGTTAATTTTCTCTCGCAAAAGGCCATTTTTTTTGTAGTGTTAGATCCTCCAATATATTTTATTGTATTGTTATCACCTTGAATTCATTCTCCTTTATAACGAACCGATGCATAACCAACTATTTTAATTATCACTCTTACAATGACAAATTTGTGAAAAAAATTAATCATTTATAATAAAAGTCCACTATAAACATTTAAAACGTTCTTACACTGATTAATATCAAAATACCTCTCTTATTTTTCTAATATTTCATTTAACCACCTTTAATTATCTAACATTTTATTTAACACCCTTGTATATTGTCCTGTATCAAAATACATCTATTTATTCTTAATATTTCAATTAAAATGTTCTCACCTGTTTCATATCTTTTAAACATTTCATTTACCCCCATAATTATCTAACCTTTAATTTTATACCATTGTATGTTGTTTTGTATAAAAATATATTTATTTATTGTTAACATATAATTTAAAACCGTCGTACAATGTTTAATATCAAAATACCTCAATATTTGTCTAACATTTTATTTTACTTATCATACTTATCTAATTTTCATTTAACACCTTTATATATTGTCTTGTATCAAAATACATCTATCTATTCTTAACATATTATTAAAATCTTTCATATATTATGTAATATCAAAATACCTCTCATATTTTTCTAACATTTCATTTTACCTCTATAATTATCTAATATTCATTTAACACCCTTGTATGATGTCTTGTATCAAAATACATATATTTATTCTTAACATGTTATTTAAATCTTTCATATATTATGTAATATCAAAATACCCCCATATTTTTTTAACATAACATTTTATCCCTTATAATTATCTAATATTTCATTTAATACCCTTGTATGTTGTATTATTTAAAAATGTATCTATCTATTTCTAATAATTCATTTAAAATGTTCTTACAATGTTTAATATCAAAATACCTCTCATATTTTTTAACATTTTATTTAGCCCTCCATAATTATCTAACACTTCATTTAACACCCTTGTATATTGTCTTATATCAAAATATAACTATCTATTCTTAATCTGTTATTTAAATATTTTGTATATCGTGTAATATCAAAATACTCTTATATTTTTCTACCATTTTATTTAACCTCTAAACTATTATCTAATATTCAAATACTCCTTTTATATGATATACAAACTAATTTTAATAAATAAAACTAAGTTTTGAGTTAAGATTCGTATAAATACCTTTTTTTTCATGATTTAACTTTTTTCAATTCGAATTCAAACATATGAACTTCTTTTCTTCGAATGAACCCATAATAATTTATATTAAGTAAAAATAAGAGTAAGAGTAAGTATTTGAATAATATGAGAAATATACATAATAAAAGTAAGAGTGTAAAAGTTTATATAGATGTGATAAAAAATAATTTTGGTATTTCAAAAAAATTTAGAGTATTTTTATTTAAAAATTAAAAAAATATTTTTATTTAAAAATTGATTAAATAAATATTTTTTTAATAAAAAATAAAATAGATATTTAATATAATTTTCGTATTATTATTTGGGTGACCGGGTGTCTTTTATATATATATATATATATATATATATAGAGAGAGAGAGAGAGAGAGAGAGAGAGAGAGAGAGAGAGAGAGAGAGAGAGAGAGAAATGATGGTGACCTGCATTCAAAGCCCAATTGCATGGCAATGAATAAATACATTTGTTGCTTCTGCAATTAATTACATTACATTGGGGTATGTGTATACATATATATACCAAATAAGAGACTACTGTTGCTGCATGATGAGGAATGAATAATCTCTGTCTGCTCTTGCTATCTTTAGTCTTTTCACAGTGGGAAGGAACATCCTACAATCAAAATCAGAAAGTTGAATCCATATTGTTAACACAATTACTATTATTTTGTGAATAAGAAATGCTTGCTTACTCCCAGGGAACATCTCCAGCCATCATCCAGTTTCCTTCTTTGTCTTCATAAGTTAAAACATGCTGTTTCTCTTGTCTAATATTATTCCAATGAACACCATCCATATCTGGGCCTGTTTTAATTAATTAATTAATTATAAACCTCTTAATCTCATCATCATTAATATTTAATAAGTGAAGAATACATATGCATACACAGAATGCTGGTCTTGAACATATTTGCAAGAGTTGATATTAATGCCTTGTAACCACCGTGCGCATACACATCCAATTTTCTACCGATTGGTATTCCTTCCATGTAAACCTTCACAAACAAAGATGCACTATTGTCATGCCGCTCCTGCTCCTGCACGTAATTATCTGCAACTCTACTCCTTAACACTCGTTTGATTGGCGCCCAGGATGAACTAGTTATATCAAACTCCAGCAAGTGAGAAAGTCTTAAGAACAATTAATTAATGTGTTAATTAATAAAAAGAAAATTTTTACTTAAATTATTGACGGAGATCGAAGATGAATATATATTGTATAAATAAATTAGTACTTACTTTTGATTTGAAGTGGAACAGTCGTCATTATCATGGGTGGTGGAGGGTGAGATGCTGAGACCTAATCTTAGATCAGTGCACAAATCTCTTTTAATATTGCTTGAAACACCAGAAGAAGAGGGGAAAGGAGGGTGGTTGCTGCTATCTATTGACGATGGACATGAGTGATCACCCACCTGGTGCTGCTCCATTATCTCTTACCCTTTGAAGCTAGCTACCTGACAAAATAGAGAACGGTGAATTCAAAGCAATTAGCACCTGAGAGAGTTAGGTCATTTATATGAATATATAGGTGACTACTACTGAGAGAGGCAGGTAGAGAGATATGCAGAGACACATACACATACACTATATGAGTACTACGTGCGGGGTGGTGGGAAGAGATGGATCTGGTCAATCCAACAACCAACCAACTTCAACTTCAGCAGGAGACCCCCCTTGGGCTTCATTTGTCCCCAGGGTGGCCGACATCTCCACGCCTCTTCTATTACGTGGCTTTTTCTCTATTTATTTGTTTACCTTAATTAATCAGCTCTCTTTCTCTCTTTCACTGTCCATCCATATCCCACGCACACTTTATATTTATATATATAATCACCATAAACATGGCCAAACCCCACATCACAATCACTGCCACTTTTACTAAACTACTACTGTGTCTTTGTGGTTATTGTCTTGGCCGGGTAAGATAATAAGTGGCCGCTCAAAGTGACCAATTTGAGCTCATGGAGAAGGTTGGTTGTCGAGGCTAATGAGGTATACAAACCATACGTCTTCTTCAATCAAACATATTTGGAATTTAACATCTTTCATACCCAGTTGTTTGGATATGGTAACCTCATAACAGCTCTCTTCTTTTAATTATTTGATACACTGCACCATTTCTAAGTCAGAATAACCACTCTTATTCTTCTTTCTTAAAAAAAACAAACTTATTTAACCTTCATCAACTTGATTTCTGCCCCCAACCGGAAATCATCAATTCTTAATTAACTTCCTTCATTCCTTTCTTCTAAACATCATAAATTTTTCTACAATCACTGTCACTTATTTTTTATGACGGATAAAAATGAAAGACTGCCTAATCGCACTCTAAAAGCATTAATTCATTTTGAGGTTCATAGAGATAACTCATGCTTGTCTGATCGATCCACAACTTTCACATAACAAATGTTAATAAATTAATGTTGACGTTGAAGCTTTAAACTTCTTTAATTTAAATCCAACGACAGAGACCATCGAGAGAAAGCCATGGAACTATACTAGACAGATTAAAGGTGGGGATCGATCGATTGTCCAGGCTCTTTTCATTTTTTCTTAATATCGATAAACAATCATAGCAATAGGGAAAAAGAAAAAGAAAAACAAAGTAAAAGAAGATTAAAGGAAAAACTGCATGGTGTAGGAGGTGGCTAGAGATAAGAAAAGTGAGAGAGTGGAGACAAAAGAGCAAATCTTAAAGATGTACGATCCCCTCTTTAGAGAGTAAAGAGAAGCTGCACTATATATTCTTTTGCTTCTTTTCCACGTATATGTATGTATGTGTATGTGTATATATATATATATATATATATATATGTATGTCTCTATATAGTAGCCAGCCTGCCTCTTCTCTTAATAGGTCCATTGAAGAGATTGCTTTACTGCCACCTCTAAGACAGGAAAACAAATTCATCATATTTAGTCTATCTGCGATGTTTGTCTATAAATTAACAATGTCATTATTTATCTCTCGTGAGATTTCGATTCAATCTTCTCTTTATAATCATACATCATATTAATGTTTGTTCACTGAATCTGGCTCTTTATACTTTTATTTTTACTTTTCTTCCTTCTGCTTTACTTTATCTTCATCACATTTAGTCCATCCGCTTTGCTAATTGAATATTTTGAATATCTAACTAATTGTTAGTACTCCATACATTGTTATAATGGACATTTGAAAGAAGAAAAGAATGAGAAATTAATTTGCAGATAGAAACATGACAATTAAAATAGTTGATGATTCATATTAACCATGGTACCTAATGAGATATTGATTATTGCAGTCATTTATAAATAGTCAATTAATGATGAAGAAGAAATTAATAAGAGTGGACAGGATGTTTCAAAGTAAAGGGTAAAATTTAATGCGTATAATCCAAGAGGTCCCATGCATAAAAGAGAAGACATGAGACCAACTTTCAGAAACACGCAATCAACTAAATTCCTCACACAAGTAAAGATTCACACGTGATAGTCATGAAGATTCACGAATCTGTAATTACATGAGTTCTGATAAGAATTATGATTGATTAAATGTAAATACAGAAAGAATTCGGTGGAAGAAAAGTTGACGTTTGGTGAAGAAGAAGAAAGTGTTGAAGATTAATTTGAATATTTTTAGGTGCATCTCATGTGACACAAATTCATGAACACATTTCTAGGTACATCTTATATGATACAAGTTAAATGTTTGTGCAACTCAAAGTTCAATGTTCATAGTATAAGTTCATGTTCATGATTCATGTACAAGTTCAAGTTCATGTTCATACACAAGTTCAATGTTAGTAGCACAAGTTCAATGTTAGGGTGCTAATGACTAATGTACAAGTTCAATGTTAGGTTCATGTATTTAGGATTTTAAAAGTCATCGTTGTACCTATAAATACTCTAGTTGTTTTATATTTGAAGCATGAATAAAAAATTATAAATCTCTTCCTCTCAAATAATTCTCTTACACAAAGCTTTTCCCTTATATAAAGTTATCTCTCCTCTCCAACAAAGTGATATCAGAGCCTAGTTCTTTTTAGAGATGACCAATAACAATGAAGTCTATTCATTTCAATTTCCTCGCCTCACAAAAGAAAATTATGGAACTTGGTGTCTACGCATAAAAATCGTACTTGGCTCACAAGATGCATGAGATAGTATTTAGAAAGGTTATGTACAACCTGAAAATGAAGCCGATCTACCACAAAATGAGAAGGGTGCTTTGGCGAAGATAAGGAAGAAGGATCAACAAGCACTCACCCTCATCCATCAATGTTTGGATGATTCAATGTTCGTGAGGGTGGCCGATGAAACTACCTCAAAAGATGCATGAGAGATTTTGCAAAGTTCATTTCAAGGAGTTGACAAAGTGAAAAGAGTGCGACTCTAATCATTACGAGGTGATTTTGAAGCTTTGCGTATGAAAGATTCTAAGACAATTTCAGATTATTGTTCAAGGGTAAAGGCCATTGTAAGTCAAATGAAAAGGTATGGTGATCAGATTAAAGATGTTCGTGTGGTGGAAAAAAATTCTTCGTTCCTTGACTCCAAAGTTTGATTATGTGGTTTGTGTCATTGAAGAATCCAAAGATTTAGAATCCTTGTTACTTGAACAATTAGAAGGCTCTTTACAGGCCCGTGAAGACAAGATTAAAAGGAGGGAAGATGAACCACTGAAGCAAGCTTTAAAAGTAAAAGTTTCTTTGAAAGATGATAATGGCAACACTAACCACAAAGGACGAGGACGGGGACGAGGACGAGACCGTGGTCGAGATTGTGGTAGAGGAGGACGAGGTAGAGGTGATTATAACAATTTCACCAATGATGAAAGGAGTCATCAATCATATAAAGGTCGAGAAAGAGTAAGAGGTAGAGGAAGAGGTAATAATTCTAGACCAAATGAGAAGATGTACGATAAGTCTAAAGTTAAGTGCTATAATTGTCATAATTTTGGTCATTATGCTTGGGAATGTTATTTTGCAACAACTAATGTTAAGGAACAAGTGAATGTTGTTGATGACAAACAAGAAGTTGAAGAGTCCACTTTGTTGCTAACAGTCAAAGATGACAAGATAAAAGAAGCAAAATGTTTAAAGGTAGATGTAACAAATTTGTTTGAAGAGAAGGTTTCTATCGAGAGATATAAAGAATTGCTTGTGGAGTTAAATCAAGAGAGGCAAACATGACAAGTGGCAAAAAATTTAGTGTCAGAATTGAATGAGAAATTCAATTAGTTGAAGGCTATAACACACGAGTCAATTAAACAACGTGATGAGTATGCAAGGCTAAAAGACGAAGTTTTACATCAGAAGGATGAAGTTACAAGATTGAACGAGAAGTTATCATTGAAAATTATTGACGCAAATAATGCCAAAGATCAAGTTCGTGAAGAGTCTAATGTGAATCAACAATTTTTAATTAATAAAGTGCAGAAGCGGGATAACATGATAGAGCACTTGCATAAGGCATTTGCTGAATATAGAGCACAGTGCCCGCAAACTAATGAACCATTTTACAAGGATGTTATAGGTGGAAAAGGTTTAGTTCTAAGTACAATGGAATTGGAAAAGCAACATCTGAAATTAGAAGATGAGATAAAGGAAGTGGAGCTTAAGTATGTAAAGACACATGATCAAGTTGTGGACATTTTTACAAAGCCACTCAAGTTTGAAGAGTTTCATCGACTACGAGCATATCTTAGAGTAAAAAATAAGATTTCAAATTAAGGGGGAGTGTTGAAGATTAATTTGAATATTTTTAGGTGCATCTCATGTGACACAAATTTATGAACACATTTCTAGGTGCATCTTATATAATACAAGTTAAATGTTTGTGCAACTCAAAGTTCAATGTTCGTAGCATAAGTTTATGTTCATGATTCATGTACAAGTTTAAGTTCATGTTCATACACAAGTTCAATGTTAGTATCACAAGTTCAATGTTAGGGTGTTAATGGTTAATGTACAAGTTCAATGTTAGGTTCATGTATTTAGGATTTTAAAAGTCATCGTTGTACCTATAAATGCTTTAGTTGTTTTATATTTGAAGCATGAATAAAAAATTATAAGTCTCTTCCTCTTAAATAATTCTCTTACACAAAGCCTTTCCCTTATATAAAGTTATCTCTCCTTTCCAACAGAAAGCAACCGGTTGATTTGGTTTTGGGGCTGTAACAAACAAGGGTAAAGGAAAAGGTCGTTCCCCCTATGTTGCTTCACCGGGGTATCTTTCTCTTATTTCAATGCCCCTTTTTTCATGCACTTTGTGTACAACATATGTAGAAATGCACAACTAGAGGACATTGAAAGAGAATTAGAGGTGGGCATGTCAAGAGAAAGGGGAGCCCCCAATAGCTACTTTTCTTTTGTGTTAAGACTGGCTATGAAATGGATTAAACTTGCTAACATCTAATAACTCTGCCTCCATTCTTACCTACAATATTTCCTAATTGCCCTTTTACTGTTTCCACCTCATTCATCAACCCAATAAAGTTTTGTCTACTCACTTTAATTATTCTCTTCTCATCCCTCCATCATCGAACCTGTCTATTCACTGTAATGTTGAAGCTATTATCTTTCTTTTCATATTTAATCATGTGTACATGTATAATGCACAACTCCTGTTAATAACTTACATAGCAATTTGATAACATCAGAACATAAGCTGCATATATGTCTCCTATAATAGTACTGGATTATGATCCTATATTTTAATTTGCCTGCAGGCCCTTTCATTTTCTGATTGCGTATGGAAGAAGAGAGCAGGAGACTTTTCAGGCTATTAGCACACACATTTGTGACTTTTCAGGCTATGATACTAGATTCAGGTTTACTCTACTAAATAAAAAGTTGATGAAGCCAGTGTATGCTGTAGAGTACTGAAACACACTAACGTAATAAGCTCTATTTTTTTACTTTGGAAGGTAGTTAAATTTGGATTCTGGACTCTCCACTGTTGCAACCGAACTCCGCTGCCATATACATATGTGGAAGCCTCAACCCTGAAAACACATGGAACAGAAATAAAGTCTATAAATAGTCACAAATTATTATAAATAATTATTTGGACAGAGATACAAAACCCGCCTAGCTATACTAAAAACTTTCGTGGGTGATTTGACAACCTCCGTTTCTTGATAAATCAATCTGTTAATACCGTTTGTTGCGGCAGGAGGAATGCAAAATATGGAAGGAAAGCAAGCAAGAAAAACACAGCAATTTTAAAGTGCTTCGATACTGGCTTCTCCGACCACTGCAGCAGGAATCCAATACAACCTGTAATATGCTTCCTAGACTTCTGGTCTAATTCCAATTCTTTTTTAAACTGTCATCTTTATTCAACCTGACATGAAACTCAAAGCAATCCGGACTGCCAAGCATGGGCTTCTGTATATATCTCTGCCAGCCGCATGAAGACTCCAGTTGTAACCAGAAAAATGGCAATAAATCCACCCTGCCACCAAATAATTTGACGGTGATTCAACAAATTAGAGCCCTCTCTACCTCAAACCCCTTGACTGTCTATCCACTTAATCATGGATGAATCCAGGATCCAAATATAGGGGTCAAGCACTACAAGAATCACAGCTTTATATTGATGTCAAAGATTATCAATAAATATTATAATATTATATTTTGTATAAATGCATTGAGGTAACATTTTTTTAGATAGTACCTTTATAATACATTTATTGTGAGGATAAAACAGCTGGGAACACCAATAAATTACAAATGGACAAACATATATTAAAACTTAATAACCATTTGAAACAGAATTAAAACAAACCAATATTCAGTACATTGTCTTTCAATTGAACATTCAGACACTCACTCAAAAGACTACTCTGTATCAACCAAGACAATGTATTGCATGTAGCTACTGTGGGAAAAAAAAGAAACAAAAAAAAAAAAAACCTTTCAAATCCTCACATAAAAGGTGTATGGTCATTACCTGCTATGTACACCTGCTCATAAACCCAAATCAAGGTAAGCCATCCAAGAAAAATTAAACAAATATACCATACCTAACCACACCCGCAGAGACAGCATAACAAATAATAACTTAAAACTACCTCTTCTTCAAATTTAGTTAATGCACTTTTTCACCTCCTTTTGATTCAGGCTGCATGGTTTTGGAGCTTGGAGATTTCCCAAGTAAAGCCTTTTTCACCTTAATCATTGATTGTTTGACCTTGGACATTATGTTCCCTGATGACTTCTGAGTGGATTTAACTCTTTTTGTGTCATCACCTTCTTTGGATGGTTCCTTGGCTGGGGGTTCGGACTTATTTTCATCAACACCTTCTTCTGTATCAGCTTTCTTAGTCTCCTCTTTGTCATTGTTTGTCTCTTTCTCATTTATCACTTCCACATTTCTAGAAACCTGCTCTCCCTTTTCTGCTGCTTCAGAAGCACCATTGGAACCATTCGTATCTACATCTTTGATTCTTTCACTTTCAACTGCTTCTTCAATTTTCCCATTCTTCTCTTCAGTTTCGACATTTTTTTCTTCCTTAATTTCCGCAACCTCTTTTAACAGACCTTCAGCAACATCATTTGAGCTTGTATTCATTATTTTGTCAACTGCTTCAGTCAATGAAAGGGGCTCTACATCATCAATTTTTGATTTCTCCTCTAGGTTTTTTTGGGCAGTTTCAACCGTTGATTTATCTGTTTTCTCCTCCTGCACATCTTCAACTGCTGGTTTCTCCTCTTGTACAACTCCAACTGCTGGCTTCCCCTCTTGTACAACTCCAACTACTGGTTTCCCCTCTTGTACATCTCCAACTACTGGTTTCTTCTCTATTATATATTCAACCGCAGATTTCTCCTCTTTTACATCTTCAACCTTTGGTTTCTCCTCTTTTACATCCTCAACTGCTGATTTCTCTTCTTGTACATCTTCAACTGTTGGTTTCTCCTCTTTGGCTTCTTTAACTGCTGATTTCACCTCTTTTACATCTTCAACTGCTGGTTTCTCCTCTTCTATACCTTCAACTACAGGTTTCTTCTCTTGTACATTTTCAATTGCGGGCCTTTGCTCTTGTACATCAACTGTTGGTTTCTCCTCTAGTACATCTCCAACTGCTGGCTTCTCCTCCTGTACATCTTCAACTGTTGGCTTCTTCTCTTGTAAATCTTTAACTGTGGGTTTCTCCTCTAGCACATCTTCAACTGCGGGTTTCTCCTGTAGTACATCTTCAATTGCTGGATTCTCCTCTTTTACATCTACAACTGCTGGTTTCTCTTCTTGCACATCTGAAACTGTCGGTTTCTCCTCTAGCACATCTTCGATTGCTGGTTTCTTCTCTTGAACTTCTTCGATTGTTGGCTTCTTCTCCTCCTCTACATCTTCAACCGCTGGCTTCATCTCTTGTAAATCCTCAACAGCTGGCTTTTCCTCTTGCACCTCTTCGACAACTGGTTTCTCTTCTAGTACATGTTCAAGTGCTAGGCTCTGTTCTTGTACAATTTCAACCGATGGCTTCTCCTCTTGTACCTCATCAATAACTGGTCTTTCTTCTTGTACATTTTGAACTGATGGTTTCTCCTCTCGTGTAGTCTCAACTACTTCAGCTGCTACTGGTTTAACCTCTTGCACATTTTCAGCTGCTGACTTCTCCACTTCTGTTTTTTCAACTACTTCAATTGCAACTGGTTTCCCCTCTTGCACATTTTCGGCTGCTAGTTTCTCCTCTTGAACATTTTCACCTATTGGTTTCTTCTTTGACAAAATGTCAACTGCTTCAACTCCTGATTTCTCCTCTTCTACTTCTTTAATACCTTCAGTTTCTGGTTTCTCCTCTGCTACTTCAATGTCCATTTTCTCCTCTGATAAATTTTCACTTGTTGGCTTTGCCTTGCTTTCTGTTTCAACAGTCGTACCTGCAGAATCTATCCTGGAAGATCGTTCAGGCTGTCCGACTGAAATATCTGTATCATTTTTTTCAGCTTCCGGAGGAATATCTGAAGCTAATATATTGCCAACAGGATTTTCGTTACCTGAAGAATTCTCTTCTTCAATTGCTTTTTCAACTGCTTCAATTGCAACTGGTTTCCTCTCTTGCACATTTTCGGCATCTAGTTTCTCCTCTTGAACATTTTCACCTATTGGTTTCTCCTTTGACAAAATGTCAACCACTTCAACTCCTGATTTCTCCTCTTCTACTTCTTTGATAGCTTCAGTTTCTGGTTTCTCCTCTGCTACTTCAATCTCTATTTTCTCCTCTGATAAATTTTCACTTGTTGGCTTTGCCTTGCTTTCTGTTTCAACAGTCTTACCTGCAGAATCTATCCTGGAAGATCGTTCAGGTTCTCCGATTGAAATATCTGTATCATTTTTTTCAGCTTCCGGAGGAATATCTGAAGCTAATATATCGCCAACAGGATTTTCGTTACCTGAAGAATTCTCTTCTTCAATTGCTTTTTCAACTTCTGCTTTTTCAACTGCTTCAATTGCAACTGGTTTCCTCTCTTGCACATTTTCGGCCGCTAGTTTCTCCTCTTGAACATTTTCACCTATTGGTTTCTCCTTTGACAAAATGTCAACCACTTCAACTCCTGATTTCTCCTCTTCTACTTCTTTGATAGCTTCAGTTTCTGGTTTCTCCTCTGCTACTTCAATCTCTATTTTCTCCTCTGATAAATTTTCACTTGTTGGCTTTGCCTTGCTTTCTGTTTCAACAGTCTTACCTGCAGAATCTATCCTGGAAGATCGTTCAGGTTCTCCGACTGAAATATCTGTATCATTTTTTTCAGCTTCCGGAGGAATATCTGAAGCTAATATATCGCCAACAGGATTTTCGTTACCTGAAGAATTCTCTTCTTCAATTGCTTTTTCAACTTCTGCTTTTTCAACTGCTTCAATTGCAACTGGTTTCCCCTCTTGCACATTTTCGGCCGCTAGTTTCTTCTCTTGAACATTTTCACCTATTGGTTTCTCCTTTGACAGAATGTCAACTGCTTCAACTCCTGATTTCTCCTCTTCTACTTCTTTGATAGCTTCAGTTTCCGGTTTCTCCTCTGCTACTCCAATGTCCATTTTCTCCTCTGATAAATTTTCACTTGTTGGCTTTGCCTTGCTTTCTGTTTCAACAGTCTTACCTGCAGAATCTATCCTGGAAGATGGTTCAGGTTCTCCAACTGAAATATCTGTATCATTTTTTTCAGCTTCCGGAGGAATATCTGAAGCCAATATATTGCCAACAGGATTTTCGGTACCTGAAGAATTCTCTTCTTCAGGTTTTTCAAATTCATCTTTTTTTCCATCATCATTGGCTGGAGAAATGTTTTCCACTTTGGTTGCTTGTATTTCTTCGCTAACCTTCTTGTCCACAGACTGTAACAAATCAAAATCCTTAGAAAGTTAGGGATTAAAAAGAGAGTATTAATGTTCATTTATTGGAAGCAAAATCATGTGTATGGAGTCAAAAATAGAATTTGCTGCGACCATAGACAGTAAATATATATATTCTCTATGTTCTCTTTTGGGATTGATTTGCAGATAATCAAACTTTTCTGTCCACATTATAAATATTAGATCTTTTGGTTTACCATTTATTGAACTTTAGAATTATCATGCTGTATAAACAGAAATGATCTTGAGGGTGCAGTGCAAGACAAAGGGACTAAAAAAATTTTGAACATTCTGAAACAGTAGCCCAACCGCTTTTTCATACAGAGTCTGTTAGGATTCTTATTGCAATCCAAACTATGTTTCGATAGTTTAGGAACTCATAACTACTCAACCAATTCCAATATCTCTCCAATGCTTTGTCATATGGGAAAGTGTTACAAAGACAAATGTACAACAGTTGTTTTCTCCTTGATAATTTAAAAACAAAACTCAGGACCGTGTTGCATCTCTTAAAACAGGGTAATTTAGTTGTGTTTTGAGTGAGGGAAGAAATCCAAAAAGTAAGGAAGAAATGAAATTATTAATGAACGACACTTCATAGACAAGGCATACAGTCATGTACAATTAAACAAAGCATGAAATTAGTAAAGAAAGACAATTAATAGACACGGCAGACAGTCATATAGAATTAAACAAAGTAACAATCCCTGTAATCGAAAATCCAAAGGTAAGTTGAAGAGAGACAGGAAGCAAACAACATAATAAGTGTTTCTGTATAATAAACAAGTAAACCTATCAAGTTTGTTTTGTAAGATCCTGTAGAGTGAAAGAATATAGAAGAAGTGAAGTGTAAGCAATAAAAAAGTACCTGGTCATGATGATCTGATTCAGATTCCAGTAGTGATACTGATACAACAGTCTGAGGATCAGGTTTAATAGTGGCCATGGAGAAAGAATTGAATGAATGACAGTGTTTGAGTTGATGAATCGGTGGTGATATGAAAAAGGGAAAGACCAGAAACAGTGACTAAGAAGGTAGCCCCACCAGTTTTAGTAAAAAGACATGAATGAACAGAATTTACACTTTTACTTAATATATCTACAGCTACTGTGGATCTAAAATCTAACCAACATTCTTATCTGTTGATTGATTGGATTGCCAGCGAATAAACAGAAAGACAAGTAAAACCAGGATGAGGTGTGTCAGAATAGCAACTCTTATAAATAATATTGGATTGGACAGTGTTGGTGCCTTATAATATTATGTAATTCGTTATAAAAGTGGACTTTTACCGGAAAAACTGATAAACATCTAATTCAAACAAAACAAAGTATGATATGGGTTGGCTGTCTTACCATATATTGATATATAATCCAGAAAAGCAAGCAAAATTGGAAGGAAGTCCATGTCAGTCTTTTTCTTTTAAACCACACTCACCCTGACCCAGGTCCAGGAACATGTGAACCGACTCAGTCTTTATATAATCAACATTTAATATTACAATACAATTAAGACTTGCAATGCTTGTGCTATAGAAAAAAATGAAAAAGATAAATACATATAGTCTAAATAATTGATAGATAAAGAGCGTTATGAGAGGTCAAATCTAAGCCAGTTCAGAATGTCTAACTTGGTTTAGAGCTTTTCAAGCAGCCAAGTTGGAGCCCATTTGGTGTTCTCATGTAGAAATATTTGTGGCCAAAGTGACCAAAGTCTTCGCTACTAAAAACCACAAATTTAATGGCCTTATTTTATTTTAATTTTTTCAGAGGTGGAGAAGAAGTTTGGCCATCTAATTGAAGTATGGATTAATTAATAGTAAATTAGTTTTTCTCACAAAGTTCGGATGGAGAAACTACAAGTTTCCACCCTTGATTGACTAAATTATAAACATCAACCTAAATTACAACATTCGTTTGATGAAAAAAACTAATCATAAAAAAATAATCATTTTGGTTTTTCTTAAATCTAAAATATAAAATTCAAAATTTTGAAAAAAAAAAAAAAAAAAAGTTAATCAAGATTTAGTCCTTGAATAGCAACTGAGAAGGTGATTGATGTGATTAACCATGAATCACTAGATAATATCTTGAATGGTGCAATTCAAACTTCATCTCATAGAAATTGTACAAATAGAAAAATTAAGGATAATATGATAATTTATTTGTTTAAGATTATGTCAAAATCCTTTTCCTTTAATAAAAGGGAAAAATACTATTTCCCACCCATTTTTTTAGCCCTATCGCAAAAACATACTCACGCTTGATGAAAAATTCAAACACCTATCTATCTTTAAACCACCGTTAAGTTATCCGTTAAATAGAGGGGTAAAACTAGACCTGGCCACGGGCCGGTTTGACCCGTGAACTGGACCGAAACTGGCCCGGATAAAACCGAAACCGGAACCGACAGACCCAGAACCGGACTGAACCGGAACCGAAACCGTGGTTCTACGGTTCGGTTCCGGTTCACATAAATTGGAACCGTGGAACCGTCGGTTCACGCTGGTTTATGAATCGGTGGTTTATTGTGCTGAACCGAAAAAAATTTGAATTTTTTTATTTTTTTTTGAATTTTTTTTAAAAAGCCAACGGTTCCCTGCGCAGGGAACCGTTGGCTTTGAAGGAAAAAATGCAGGGGACCGTGGTCCCCTGCAATTTTCAGAGCAGAGAAGTTGCAGGCGGTCCCTTGCAATTTTTAGAATTTCAATTCACCCTCTCATTTTTAATTTTTTTCAAAAAAGTTTTTTTTCTATATATACCCCTTCAAATTCTATTCTCTCAAATCTTAATCTCTCTACTCTCTCACTCAATCTTTCAAACTCTCATTCTCATTCTTTAAACTCTTAATATTCTCTCAATCAAATTTTCTTAAATTTAATTAAATTCTTTCTTAATTTTTTATTAATTTCAATTTCAATTTTTTTATACAATTCATAATTAATTATAGAATTTATTTCTATAATTTATTTTATTTATTATCTTTTATAATTAATCATATAATTTATTTATATAATTAATTTTATTTATTATCAAAAAATGACAAGTAGTGGAAATTCTTCCGGTAATAGGAGATTTGGTCAATATTCACATATATCAAATGTGAATGAAAATCAATTTATAGATGATTTTCATTCACAAGAAGTGAAAACCAATATGAAGAGGTGGAGCAACAACAACAACATCAACAACAGATGGAGATGGAACAACAATCTCAAAGTGAAAGCTTTTCTTTTTATTTTCAATTATTTTAATTAATAATTTAAAAATTAAATCAAGATCATGTATTAGAATTGACGGTTCAATATCGATTTCGAACCGAAACCGTTGGTTCTGAACCGTGGACGAACCGTCTTGTTACGGTTTCGGTTCATGGTCCTTATATTTTCGAACCGTGAACCGGCGGTTTCGAACCGAAACCGGTGGTTCATGAACCGTGGCCAGGTCTAGGTAAAACCGTTATTTTACTGTTTACATTACAGTTATATAATTTTATCGCATTTTTCCTCTCTGATTTTAAAAATTAACTTTTACCCCCATCTCTAAACTTTGAAAAATGACTTTCACCCCCCCCCCCCCCCCAAAACCCTAATTGTTTTTCACTTTTCCTCCAGCCACCAACGACGACGTGGCTAGAGGGAAAGTGACGAGCGTCATCTAGATCTGGATGACGCT
Source organism: Mangifera indica (assembly GCF_011075055.1). Classification (NCBI taxonomy): domain Eukaryota; kingdom Viridiplantae; phylum Streptophyta; class Magnoliopsida; order Sapindales; family Anacardiaceae; genus Mangifera; species Mangifera indica. The sequence continues at coordinate 20,603,774 of NC_058143.1, forward strand.
CGTTGAGCTTCACTGGACGACGGAGTGTCGTCCATTCTTTGGACAATGCTCGTCGTCTAAAGATCTGGACGACGGTTATCCTTCTTGGACGACGATTGTTGTCTAGATGTCATCGTCATCCAGAGGTGGTTGACCTCTGGACGAAAACTTCTTCGTTGTCGCCAAAAAAAGTGACTGCATTTCAGGGGAAAAAAGTGAATTTTTTAAAACTGAATTCCGAGGACAAATGTTAGTTTTTCAAATTAAAGGGGCAAAAATGAGATAAAATTTTAATTATTTAATATTATTAATAAAATAACAAATTTGCCCCTTAATCTAACATAAAATATGTGGGTGGATGCAAACAGATTAAACTTTGGGTGGGTATTTGAGTTTTTTATTAGACGTAAGTATGCGTTTAAGATAGGACTAAAAAATATGTGGGAAATAGTCCTTTTCCCTTAATAAAATTGCATTTTGAGTGGGTATTTGGAATTAAAAATTTAAAAGGATACCCAACTTGTGATTTCCCTAAACCTTGGGTGAAAAAATAATTTACCCATCAATCTAAGAGTTAAAGGCATATCAATTTGTAGGGCTTAAAGAAATATATAAAATAGCTTTGGTTGATTGATTAATTCCTTAGTAATTGTTGAAAAAGTAGAAAGATATGAGTGATAAATGGGTTTATTAAATAATGCTTTGAATTAGTGTCTCTAACATATATTTGCAATGTTAAGGCTTATGGATTTGCAGTTGAGGCTGTGCATGCATCAACGTGTTCATTCATCAACCAAACCTTAGGCAACCAAATCCACCCTTAACACATTCTCCCTGCCATTTGAGACTGATAGATATATGCATGTCCTCTGCTTCAACACTCAGACAAGGCAGAACAAACAAACCCTCCACCATGGTTGAAGCACAAGTAGTTGAATCTAGATCTTCTACATTCGAGAACAAGAAGAGGAGCAAAGTAGGTTGGTGTTTACGTACGTGTTTATATATATATATATATATATATTAACCTATTAAATATTATATATACATATATATATGTAATGTTTTAATGATTTGTTTGCAGAAGAGAGTGATGAAGATTTACTTACGGTTCCCGACGTGGAAAACCCATCTATCATAACTAACAACACTTCCCAGATTAATAATAATCAGAATCTGCAGAAGCGGCGCAGGGGACCTAACCCTGTTGATAAGGAGTACAGAAGGCTTAAGAGGTACGTACGTGGTGTTATTATCATTAATGATTGGTTTGGATTAATTGGAATATAATTAATTAATTACTTAACAATAATTATTACTCAGGTTGCTAAGGAACAGGGTTTCTGCTCAACAAGCTCGAGAAAGGAAGAAAGTTTATGTGAACGACCTGGAATCCAGAGCCAAGGAATTGCAGGACACAAACTCCAAATTGGAGGAGAAGATTTCAACTTTGATCAATGAAAACACTATGCTTCGGAAGGTCAGTTAATTTAAGTTATTAGAATTTGATATCTACTTTTATTTCACCTTCACCTGATTAATTCCAACAATTCCATCTCTACCAGGTTCTTTTGAATACAAGGCCTAAACTTGATGAGAGTATTGAGCAAAAGCAGGATCATTTGTTGAGCAACAACTGATTACAACACAGTGAGCCATAGCGAGCTTGTCACCACTGTTAATTTGCCTCTCTTTCTTTATACTGTAATTCTATATTAGCTTAATTATATCGTTTTTATGTACCCAGAATTTTATAATTATACAATTTGAGTACCTTCTGCTTTTTATTTTCTTTGCTTGATGCACAGATTACTATTATATTGGGGTAAGATTTTGGTACTAGAAAAGAACAAAATTGATTAAAATTTTGGTCATGAAATGTAGATATCAGTAATTAATAATAAGTCCTGCTGGCAGTGGTTCTCGGTTGCTCCCCAGGAGGGCACTCTGGTCTGGAGCGACGACTGAAGGCTTTCCGCCTGCCTGCAAATCATCAAAACCTTAGTATCTGTATGTCAACCCACAACTTTTTGCTTCCTTCAATTAAACCATACAAATACACTGTACATGTCATTCTTGGCCCAAAAAAAAAAAAAAAATCAATGTAATGCTCACTCAAGTAACACAGATTCACAGTATTAGCAATGTAATTAAAAATTTCAAAATCAAGTTTAACTCCATCTTCCTCTAAATACAAGGTTGTGGTAAGTATTATCGCAGGATCCATAGGTCAATAACATAAACATATGTTTACATATGCATATACATGAACCTGTTTTCTCTCATGTCTTCACTTACATATATTATTTGTTCTTCCTACTTCAATCCCAACAGAATGCCTATGCAGTTGGATGCTATAGGAATAACTGGCTACTAGCTAGGATCAACCAATGAGGCTGAAGATAGAATCTGTTTAGGATCATGAGACCTGTACTTGTCAATGGCCGGCTTTCATTGATAGCACAATATATTTCAGCCATAAAAATGATAAGAACCTAAACGAATATTATGTGTCAAACATGCAAGATGAGCAAGTCGGAGATTGATTGGGTATCAAAAGGCTTTTCTCTTCATACAATGCAAAATTTGAACACATTATATATAAAACCACTTGGCAAGTATATCTTGCTTTAATTTAGTCCCAAACTCTTCAGCACGCATATTGTTTAAGTTGAGTTTGCTTCCTTAACATCTTCCCTCTGAGACACTAAGCTTAAATTACTTGTAGTAGAGCCTGACAAAGACTCATCCATGCGACCAGGCCCTGTTTTGATCAGTCTTTCTTCATCAACGCAAGTGTCTTTTTTATACTTGTACCATTTAGCCCAAAAGACATAATTTCCAAAATTAACAACGCTCAGGATTGCCAAAAACCAGTAGAATAGTTCCACGTGGTTTTTGTTCATGTCAAGCCCTTGAAGCCACCCTCTCTTGCTTTTTGTATAACGACTAGTCACTGAGTTAATAACCTCAACGAATACTGAGCTCAAGTAGTAACCGATAGAAAGAGAAAGCCAGGAAAAGGAGGTTGATAGAGATCGCATGCCAACGGGAGCCTCACTATAAAAGAACTCCATTAGCCCAACAAGTTGTGAACATGTCAGCTATTCCAAAGATTGCATAATGAATAGAAAGCCAAAAGAGAATGAGGTGATTGTGGAGGACAAATTCATGCTTTCTCTTCACCTCTACAATTCCAGCTATTGTCATTGAAATGGCTGAGAGGATAAGCCCAACTGCCACCATTTGCAGGTGTGTTGTGCCATTGGGATGGCCTGTCACATTCCGCAAAACAGGAACAAATGCAAATTCATAAATAGGTATAAGAATGGACATGAACACTAAAGGAATCACTGGAATCGAGGCCACAGGGACTTGGAAACTGCCAAGTCTTGTATTCATGATGGTTCCTTGTTGGACAGAAAAAGTTTGCAATTGGGCTTGGCATGTGTTCATGAGGGTTGTGCTTAGAAGGATTGGCATCATCCTTGTTAGGATCTTCACTTCTTCAACTTGTGCACCGTGCAAACTTTCCATTTTCTTGGTATCATGCCACTGGGGAGAACTGCTGCTTTGTCCAAGAATCTGGCAATAGTTAAACAGTTGAATCGATTTGTTAGTAGAAGGATAATGGAAGTTTGCTTCGTAAAATATATAGTAAAGGAGATCAACCTGAATTGGTTGGTGTGGGGGATGAGCTCTCCCCTTAAAGCAGACTCATATAAGTCTTCTGAGTTCTGAGGAACTTTTGTCCGCCAGTTCTTTACACTAACCAACAAGACCTGAAAATTGAAATGAAATACCAAGGATTTTAAGAGCAGAGTAACCTGTACGTTTGAATATTTAAGGAACAGTATATATTAAGGGAATTAACAAACAGTTAAACCTCTACAATCCTCAACAATGGACTATCTCCTGCCACTCGAACTCGATAAGATGGCTTTCCTAATGCAGCAAAGATAAGACCAACAAAAGAGCAAGACATGGAAATGATGAAACCGATTTCCCATCCCACGGTTGTGCTTACATACACTACAAATGTGACCCCAATTGAAGCCCCAATTGTTATACTCAGCAGAAACCAGTTGAAGAAGGTGGCTACAAACAAGCGTTCTTCGGGATCCCTGTAGTCAGTCTGATCAGCACCTAAAGCTGGAACCGACCCTCTGATTCCACCACCTCCAAGTCCCAAAAGGCATATTGAAAGATAGAACAGGAGCTTTAGTACCCTCCACACAGCTGGTCTTCCCGCAAGGCTGAGGTTGCAGTTTGGAATCATGGGATTGAAAATCCAGCAACGAGTATCCCTAATTGTCAAGAGACCATATGAGTAAATTTGCTGCAAATAAGATTTACGCATGCAAATTTTTAATTCCAAACATAATTAATATTGATTTTATATTTTCGTAATCACTTCAGTGGCTTACCAAAGATGAAATAAGTGGCTTTAAATCCGCCTTGTTTCTGCGGATTCTTCGTGGGTTGATAGACGAAATCTTTGACGCCAACATTATTATCAGTGGAGTCCTACATTATATTAGATTAAATAGGATCATCACGTATAAATAATGTATGCGTGAGAATAATAATTAGAGAAAGGTTACACTGCCATGCACCCACATCTGCATATACACTTAACATAATGCAAAGAATATATAATGTATTACATGATGTTGTTAAATGAGAGAACTGATTATTACCATGGCTGAGGAGCTTTATTAGTACAGAAAGAAGAAATGGTTACCTATAAAAGTAATTATTATAGTTGGTAGAAATAGGATACAACAGTAAGAAAATTTTAGTGAAATCATGCTATTACCGTTAGATATTGCCTCTTTATAGTTGATATCATAGTAGTGGCCAACTAAGTAACACAGAAACGGAAATATTGAAACATGAAAACGGAGAAACGGAAATGCTGAAACGTATTTTTTCAAAAATATAAGAAACTGAAAAGTGGAAAATGTTTAAATATTAAAAATGTTGGGATTATTTATAAATACCAAATTTTTATAAGAAAATACAATACTCTGCATTTAAAAAAAAAAAACACAGCAATGGGACACTCTTTCCAACTCTTCCTAGAAGTATTTACAATCCAACACTAACATAAATAAAATTTAAACCAGACAACATTAATTTCTGGATGAATATTTTACTGTCTAATCTCTTCTTACTTTTTTCCCTTTGCATATTTCAAACTTTTCTTTAGGTTTTTCTCTTGTTCTTCTATCCTTTTTTCTGATCTTCAAAATTCTTACAACAAGATGTATCACATGTTCCTTTAATAACTACTTGAGAAACTCTTTTTAGCAAAGACTGATTCATATCTCTACAGTTTAATCGCCAAATTGAATAGTGAAGACAAATATGAATATTACAGAAGAATATAAAGATTAAAGAATAACATAATAGATTAGCCTGAGACTTTGAGCCACCGGAGGCGGTGATGAGTTAAGATGCTGCGCCGGAGTTAGAGTCGGAGACTGTGAGGAGCCGAGACGTATGCTTAGGATGGATAGATATTAGGTTACTGGAAATTGAATGAAATTGGGAATAAGGAAGAAGCATATTGCTTTGGGACGTTTCCTATGCTTAGGGATATGTCAAGAAACACGTTTTGTATTTTTGCAAAATAATCAAAACGGCCCCGAAACATTTCATACCGGTTTAGGGCTGTTTCAGAATCTGAAACATTTTGGAAACTCGGGAACGCACTATGCAGTGCATTTCCGTGCTTCCTTGGTGGCCAAATTAAGTCTTTACATCAAATACATCTAAATCTGTATTTCAACAAAATCAAATTAGTGATACTCATGAATCAACCTTAGCCAAAAATTAGATATGTCCAACTTACAAAGACATAGGAGTATTAATACATGTTAAAACTTAGTAGGAATAACAATGATGTGCTAAAGTGAATCAATAATGAGCTGAAAGCTGAGTTGGAAGTCAAGTTGACATGGAAGTTGAACATTGATGTGGCATAATGACATTGCTTACCTGGTAACTTTGATGTAATGTTTTTGTGATTAACTTGTGCTTGTGTAAAATTTATAATGTTAGGTGTGTTAGATGGAGTTTTGACACAAGTTAGTGTGTTAGTTTAAATAATGGCTATGCAGAAATCAAGCTAGGTAGTAGTTGATTTTACTCACTTTTTTTGAGATGAGTTATGTAATATATATTCATAAAAATGTAATGTAGAGATGACAACTTTTCTAGAAAAAATGTTTTAGTCAGCAACATTAGCATTCTCTTTGCATTATCTCTGTTTTCACATAAAGATTTCACTACATAAAACTCCTCATAAGCCAACAAAGTCGTATCAGCGTTTCTTATTCTTAGCAAGGGGCCTATGTAGTGAAGAAAAATAGTTGAAGAGGTACCCAAGTGTTGTGTAAAAACCTTAAGTTCAAAGTTAAGAAACTGATGGCGTCAAACAACTTCATTGTTGGTGTAACTCTAGTTTTTTCTGGAGAAAATTACCCCCATATGGTTAGTCAAAATGAAAGTCTACTTAACAACTTTTGACCTTTGGGATGTGGTTGAGATAAGGAATAAACCAGCTCATTTGCCAAATAATCCAACAATAAAAAACTATTTAGAGTAAGTTACCAAAAGGTACAAAACACTTTCTTGCATACACTCTGTTGTCACGGATGTGATTTTTGCAAGAATAATGGCTTGTGAGCCAATAAAAGAAGTTTGAGATAAACTGAGATTGAAGTTTCACGGTAATGATAGGTCAAAACAAATACAAATATTTAAGTTGAAGAAAGAGTTTGTATTGTTGAGAATGAAGGAGAATGAAGCTGTCAAAGAGTATATTGACAGACTTATGAAGGTTGTCAACCAATTAGCATTTCTTGTTGAAGAAATATCTGAGAGCAACACAGTTAAGCAAGTTCTTTGAGCTTATCTGAGAAGTTTGAGGCCAAAATTTCCTCTTTTGAAGACTCCAAAGACATGACTAAAATGACTATTTCAAAGCTCTCAAATTCACTACAAGTTATTGAGTAGAGAAAAACTCACAAAGATGGAGCAGTAGCAAAAAGAACCTTTATTGCAAGTCAAAAAGGAAGGCATTAAGTTGTATCAAGCTCTAATAAGCAACATTTCACAAAGAAAAGAAAGAAGTTTATGATAATAAGCAAAAGGGGAAGAGAGAAAACACATTGTTGGTTTAGACCTTAGTTAGTAAATATGGGAATGAGAAAAATAGGGTACATGAATTATATGGGTATAATATGACAAATAATAAAAAATATGTTTGTCAAAAAAGCCCCTAAAACTTACATACAAGAAAAGTATGAAATGTGTATATATGAGTTTAATACGACACATTGTCAATAATACGTTTATAAAAATAAGACAATATTATAAAAATTTTAGTACTTTTCACAAATCTCCTATTGAAAATGAATATAATAATTTAAATGTAAAATATTTAATTAATTATTAAACATAATATAACATAATACATAATCAAAATTTTTTTATACAATAAGTAACGTACTAATTAATTGGAAAAAAACAAACAAATTAATCAGCTTAAATTTCAGACTTCAGATTAGAGTGAATCTTTGTACAACCCATAAGAGAGGAAAAACACAAAAATTTTAGTTGGGAATTAAAAAAGAAATGTATTTAGATTTCAGACTTTAGATCAGAGGTGTATGTTGGACACCTGTTGCAGATGTAAGGAGAGATAAATTGAGTAAAAAGGTTGAAGTGGGCGTACTTGTAAGCTATAGTTACAAGTCCAAAACGTATAGAGTATATAACTTAAAAACTAAAAAAGTGATTGTTCATAAAGACATAAAGGTTAATGAAAACTATTAAAGGAATTGGATAGAAAATGTAGTCCAAAAGAAGCCAAAAGTAAAGGTTGTAATGCAAAAAAGAGAGGTAGCTCAAAAAGGAATATATGATAGTAGTGGTGAACAAAATGCAGTTATCTAAGTAAGGAGTTTTGCAGTTGTTTACAATAAGTGTAACATGGCTAGAATTGAGCTTGCAAGTTATGAAGAAGCTGTAAAATCAGAAAATTAAAGAGCAAAAATGTATGAGGAGATAATTATGATTATGAAGAACTAAACATGACAACTAATGGACAAACCTTTTAATAAGCATGCCATTGGTGTTAAGTGGGATTTTAGAACTAAGTTAAACTCTGATGGTTCAATTTACAAGCTAAAGGCCAAACTGGTTATGAAGGGATATGTTAGGTCCAACGTATATGTAAAGAAGAGGAAAAAAGGAAGAGTAGGGAGAACAATAGCAAGAGAGACAAGTGTTAACATTTTGGAGGCTACAGGTGTCCAATAGTTAGTGATTAAGAAGTGTGCAACTAGTAATGAACAATCAGGGGGATATGTAGCACGTAGGCGACAAACCTTAGGGACTATAGAGATTTCCAGTGTTGAGGTGTTAGCCCAAGGTTGGAAGAGTTGTTGCTGGGAGAAAGAGAGCATCATAGGCGATGGGAAGAAAGAAGGGCAAGGGAAAATAGGAAGAATAAGGTTTTGCGAGAGTACTAGCCTCTCAAATGTTAGAAGGGGAATTAGTGTTTGGGTGTTCTTGAATTGATGCTTTGTTTTGTGTTATTTCACTTTGTTAATGTAAACATGTTACAATACTCTTTAATGAACAATGTTATTTTCATTTCTAAAAATCAGTTAATACAATTTAAGTTTATTACATTTGTAGTGTGAAATACTATCAATTTACATTCTCTACATCCACTGGAACTTTACATCCTTAGGTCGTTGTTGTAGCTTGATTTTGGTATTTGTGTGTATTGAGGAGAAAACTTCGAGAGCAACTTGACTTTCCAGGTGACCATATTTCCAAAGCTGTAAGAGTATATGCTCAAAAAGAAGGTATAGACAATACTAAAACCTTTGCACTAGTTGCAATGTTAGACACAATCAAGTTGATCATAGTTTTGACAACTCAAAAAGGTTAGGATTATATGCCAATTTGATGTAAAATTTTCCTTTTTAAATGGAGATTTGTATGTAAAAATCTTTGTGGAGCAATCACCTGGTTTTGTAAAGGCTGAACCAAAGGAAAAAGTTTGCCTACTAAAGAAGGGTTTCTATGGCCTAAAACAAACTTCAAAACCTGGTACAACATAGTAAATGCTTACCTATGATAGACTGGCTTCAATAAAAGTCTAAGTGAAACTATAGTTTATGTGAAACAAAACAATGATAGAGTCTTGATCATCTCCTTATATGTTGATTAGGGGTGTGCATGGTTCAGTTTGGTGTGGTTTGACAGATTTTCCAAAACAAATTGAAAAAATGGTTTGAAAATTTTTTAAATCAAACTAAACCATTTTAGGATTCAAACCAAACTAAAACAAATTAAAAAAAACTATGATTTGATCCGATTTGGATTACGGTTTGAATCATAGTTATCAATATAATAAAATACACGATACATATCGTATCCTACGATACGATATGATATAAATGGAAAACGATACATATTATAAAGTATATCAAATTAATACAACACAGTAAGTGTATCATACGATATAATACATATCCTACGATACGATATATATTATTGATACGAATTGATACACTTTTTTAGAGAGAATAATAGTCCATTAGGAGTGTATATGAAAATTTTAAAATATTAAGGGTATTGGTGATAATTTTCAAAATAATGATGTGTCAATTATAATATTTTATTATTTTAATTTTTTAAAAGCGTATTATATAATATGATACATGATATGATAAATTAGGTTTTGATATACAATATGACACACGATTCGACTACTATAGTTTGAATTTTTTAAAGCCATTTATTTCTAAATATATACATAATTTAATAATCACCTGAATTATAGTTTTCTAAAATATAATATACATGTATAAAATAAATATAAAATATATATAATATATATGTAAAGAAAATGACAACATAAATATGAAAAAACAAGTTGCACATATAATTGCGTTTTAGAAAATTTTGTCAAACATAGTTATATATATGTATTTTTAAATAATATGGTTTACGGTTTGAAATCATCCAAACCATAACTCGAACTAAAAAAAAAAACCGTTTGATTTTGTTTTATGGTTTGAACCGAATTATATATACTCCTAATGTTGATGACTTGTTGGTGACTAGGGGCAATCCTAATTTTGAAATGATGAGGAACAACTGCACCCAAGTAGTATACCCCAACATCACTACTCACTTTCCATTGGAAACCAGCTGCAAGCATATCCATAAATTAGATTAATGATTTTTCATGGGAATAAATACATGACTTGCAAAGAAAGATCATCGCCAATATTTGCATAAAGAGAACAAGGGTAAACAGTAGGCATTTAGCCTGTCAATTAATTGTCATTCCACTAAAATTGATTAAAAAAATTGTTCCTTAAGGGATGAGTGAATCTTAGCAATAGAAGAAAAGAACCGCCCTAATTAAACATGTATATTATTGTTGCGATGGTCCATCTGAACTAATGAAAGTTTACTTAACTTTCTGGACCTTTAATTCGCCCATGATTACATTTACCAAAAGGAATAGAGGTAAAAGAGAAAAACAACAAACATGATGTATGAAGTTATATGGAAGAAATTTTTGAGGGCATCAAGAAAGATAATGACGAGACCATCAACAACAGGTCTAATGCAACAAATCGGATTTGATTGGGCATATGATTGAAGTAAAGAGAGTGAGAAACATTCGAAGAATTGATATAATAAGGAAGCTCCATTCTAGTTAACAGAAATCCCAAAGTGAATACGAGTATGCCTACAATATGTAACACGGTCAACATCACCTTTTATTACCCATTTTCTTGGCCCCAACCCTTTATTTCAACCAAAACATGGATTCGTAGTCAAAAGTTTGTGCTTATGCAGTGCAAGACAAATTTTGCAATGGATCCCATTGAAAGACCCAAAATTATTTAGTTACTGTAATCTATACCTACCTAACTTCTTGTAAGATAGCATTAGTATAGAATTTGAAGGAGATGAATAATATAAAATATAAATAGAGGATATATATATATATCGACACACACGTTAATGCGGGACCCATATGGAGAAAGAAAGTTGGGGATGGAAGCAAGATCAGGAAGCATCTGGAATTTGGTCTCTTTCGTTTCTTTAAAAAGTAAGGTTAAGAGGGTAAAGTGGCTGTGTCATTGTGTCTATGAAATCTGTTGATTTTGACGAAGATGGATATAGGAAGAAGGAGGGTATCACGAGGAATGTTGCCCCTGCTGGCTCTTCATGCGTTTAACGAGTATTACAGGCTGCCCTGGAAACCACCGGTTACAGCCGCTCTTGTTGCTACCAACACTCTCATCTATATCAGGCCTGCCTTCCTCGATTCTCTTCTCCCCCCTATTGATCAAGTCTGGTTCAATCCTCATCTTATTCTCAAGGTAACTTACCAAATTCCCCCCTTTTCTTAAATTAAATCAATTCCAATTGACTTCATTTCATAATTTACTCAATTATCATTTTTTGTAGAATTAGATGATCTACACCATCTCTAAGACTTGATCGATTTAATTTCCTGGCCTCAACCTCATAAATTACTTAAGCATGTTGTATGTTTTACTTTCTAGGCCAGTGTGTTTCTTATCTCATTTCTTGTGCCTCCATATGAGCATAATTGGAAATATCTTTTTTTTTCAATCATCAAAGCTTGAATATTTATATAACTAGTCTAACTGCATAAACAATTTCATATGTTTATCTATATCTACCTTTGGTTGAACAGCACAGGGACCTGAAACGCTTATTCTTGTCTGCATTCTATCATGTGGGTGAGTCTCACTTGTTCTACAACATGATGTCACTCTTATGGAAGGGGATACGTTTGGAAACATCAATGGGAAGCACTGAATTTGCCTCCATGGTTGTTGTACTTGTTGGCTTGTCCCAGGGTATCACATTGCTGCTAGCCAAATCTCTTCTTTTGTTTTTTGACTACGGAAAACCTTATTACTCTGAATATGCTGTTGGATTTTCTGGTGTTCTCTTTGCCATGAAAGTCATCCTCAATTCTCACTCAGAAAACTTTACTAATGTATATGGATTCATAGTCCCAGCACGTTATGCTGCTTGGGCTGAATTGATTCTTATCCAGATGTTTGTACCTGGTGTCTCATTTCTCGGCCATCTTGGTGGCATCCTTGCTGGGATTCTTTATTTGAAGTTGAAGACTGGGTATTCAGGTCCAAACCCGCTGTCTATGTTCATTAGAGGAATTACTGGTGCATTGAGATGGCCTTCAAGGTTTGTGCGGTATTTGTTTCAACGACCGAGGATTATTGGTAGGGGAACTGTTGGCTGGGCTCATAACAGAGGTACTTCACCCAGCACATGGAGATGCCGGGCATGTACATTTGATAATTCTGGCTGGTTAAACTTGTGTGAGATGTGTGGAACAAATAGAAGTGGCAATGGATTGCAATCTGACTCTGGAGTCATTTCCTTGGAGGAATTACGGCATCGAAGAGTTGAAAGATTTGGTTGACAACCTTTCTCCATTGACTTACCGGGCTGATTCTGACTTTCCTACTTGTGTGGAAAATTACAATTGAAGTAACAGTTGCAAATTGTGCTTTTTAGAGAGTTTCTTTGTCTCCCGTTTTCCCCTCCATTCATATGGATCCCTACTCATTGCTTTTGATCTGTGTATTTGCCGATGGTCTATCAAGTCGGCCACCTATTTTGGCTGATCACTTTTGGTTTTGTGGTAACATGTGTTGAACTTTGGTAAGATGTCACGGAGTGAGTCTGTAAAATTGCAGAGATTCTGCAATCTCCAAATGCAATCATGAAAATGGTTCAGTATTCAGGGGCGTTGTAGCAGTCGAGTCATCCAGCTTGTGCCTTTTATGGATTTTGAACTGGGAGACATTTAAATGACTCTGTTTCTTAGGCTGTTTCTTCTATAAAACCAGATTCAATCTTGGCTTTTGCGGAGGCTTGTTCTTGGTTTCTAGATGGACCGTTTATTAATTCTCTTTTGAAATGCTTCTTTTCTATAAATTTTCTGTTTCTTAAATGAACAAAATTATTTCTCTGAAAAAAGGTTCACCTACATTTTTATGGGAACGGTAATGATAGAATTCTAACTGCTAGGTTGCGTGTCCAGATTCTTGTAGATTACTGTGGAGATAATGAAACAGATACAATTCAAGAAAGGGCTTTTCTCAACGAGAAATCTGCTCTTCTACAGCTGGTTGAGGAAAGTCCGGTTTCAAAGACAATTGTTCTGTAACAAGGTACTTCCGTCGGCAACATTCTGCTGCCCAAGGTCATCGTTTTTGGATTGACAATGCAGTGTAATGTTTATCCCATTGCCTAATCTATTTTTGACACTTGCGTGCACTTTCTGGGAAACAACCTAGCTACACAAGCTCAATACAGTCAACGCTGCCATCACAGGTGAAGCACCCATCTTGCTGCTTGCTTCTGAGTTGCAAATCAAGGTTGAAACTAAAGCTTCTTTCAATAGTATCGTTTAGTAATATACAATGCAATGAAACAAAGTTGCTCTTGAATTCTCCAATGGATGTATTCATATTCGCACTGCCATCCAGTAAAGGCTTTAGTCGCAAGATTACTCACCTCCATGCCAAGGAATAACCATTTAACATACTGATAAACGGAAACAAATGAAGTAAATATCATAGGCAAACCTAAAAAGGGATTGGTACACATTTTTCCATTCTTGCCTGGATATCACAGCATTCCATAGCTTAGTATTGTTGGATTGGGGCGCCCCATGATGCCTTTTGGCGGATCTTGCTGTAACCTCTTGAAATCTCTCATTATCCTCTTTGTTGTAGAAGTCAGAGTTAGCACCACCTGCAAACTTCCCTTACAGTCAACAATTAAAACAATCCAGAATAATGTTTAAAAAAAATCAGATAATTAACTCTTAGGAAAAAATTCAGTTCATATATTTGCTCCAGTATCATGAAACAAAAACCCAAAATTCATCTTTCAATTTCAAATTACTTCTCCAAATATGTAACTATGAGAAAAATCCAATTCACACATCTCTCCAAAAATCATTAAACATAAACAAAACATGACAATCTTGTAAAAGTCGTAGCATGTAGTTCAACTAAGGGAAGAAAAAATTCTTAGCTTTCTTTTGCTCAGCTTAAAGGGAAAATTTTAGATGTTTTGTTTCTCTATACATATCTAACACAAAAATTCAGAAAGTATTAAAGTAAATTTAAACAAAAAAGCATAACCTAGACAGGAGGCCAATGCACAATCTAACAACATTGTCATAATAAGAGTAAATTGCTTTGAAATTTAAGAGAAATCTAAAACCCGAGTTACGCTACTGCATCAGAAAGAACGAATAGGTATATAACATGGCAACATCCCTGAATCGTGGATTCAGATACCCATAATACAAGAACACACATAATCATGCAATTTAATTATTTCAAGCCTACTATATGCAACAACAAATTTTAAAATTGAATCAGAATGCCTGCAAGGACCTTGAACCCTAAAATACACGCCACCATTGAAGAAGACAAATAAGTAAACACATCACGGTCTTTGAGATTTTGAGAAGAGAGGAGAAATAGGCAAGTGCATGGTAGTGGATTGAAATAGGCAAGAGGAATGGGCTTGGATTGGAAATGGGAATGGGAATGGGCAGATTATGAGAATGGGCTTGGAATAAGCTTGAAATGGGCTAGGAATGGCTTGGGAATGGGAATGGGAATGGAGGGGGAATGGGCTTGGAGTGGGATTTTGGCTGGCATTCTGGCTGGGATGAAAATTGGGTTGGAATAGAAAATGGGCTAGAATATAGAATAGGCTAGACCAAATAGGGATTAGGCTAGAATAAGAATGGGCTAAAATAAGAACGGGCTGGAATAGAGATGGGCTAGAAAAAAGGCTGGAATAGAGATGGGCTGGAATAGAGATGGGCTAGAATAAAATGGGCTACAATGGAAAATGGGGTGGAATGGAGAATGGCCTGGAATGGAGAATGGGCTATAATAAAATGGGCTGGATGGAGAGTGGGCTTTAATAAAATGGGCTGAAATGGAGATTGGGCTACAGTAAAATGGGATTAGGAATAGAATAGGGAATAGGCTAGAATAAATTGGCCAACAGTAAAATGAACTGGAATAAAATATGGCTAGAATTGGGTTGGAATAGAATAGGGTGGAATAGAAAATGAGCTGGAAGAAATTTAGTTTGAATAGGGAAGGGGCTGGAATAAAATGGGACGGAATAAAAGAGATTGGAATAGACCTCATAAGAAACCAGGGTAACAAGCAGAAAAATTTTCACATTCACTAAATAAAAAAATTCCCTACATTAAAAAGTACATATAAAATTCCAAAATTAACACTGCAAGTTAAATGATACCATCAAAAGTTAGGAAACTCATTTTCTTTAGTGAATAGTAAATTATTGAAAGGCTCAAAAAAACTTATTCATTTGTAATGACTGAAGTTTGAGAGTTGATGAAAAATATATGCGAAATAGTGACAAAATAAGAGTTTAAATTCCAGTATGAGACTGAATTTAGAATAGGAATGTAAGAAGGAATGGGAAAAAGAACTTAGATTCCAGCTACTGTGACTATTCCTGTTCATGGGGTTAATCTTATTTCAGTTACTGTTTTTTATTTCGGGTTATATTCCTATTCCACATTATGTTGTTGTTTCTATTCTGTTTCTTATTCCACTTCTTGATCCTGTACCTATTTCTATTCTTATTCCAGTTTCTGTTTCTGTTTCCTGTTGTTATTCCAGATCTTGTTTCTATTCTTTTTTTATTCCCTGGAATAGAACTACAATATGAATAAAAACAGCAATACAAATAAAAACTGGATTATAAACAGAATTAGGACAAGATTGCCAATTGAGTTAAGAATAGAATTCAATTGGAATAATAACTTAATAAATTTCAACTCAAGAAAATTGATAATATTCACTTAAGAAATATTATCAAAGTAACTGGGTTTAGGGTTTAAGAAGAGCATAAAGAGAAATAGCATACAGAATTTGGAACATGAAAGCATAATCCAAAACAAAATGAAGCCAGAGAATGCATAAAGAATGTAGGCAGTGAGAGAACATGAAGCATAAAAAACAGACAAACTCAACACTTACAAAACAGTGAACAACCAATAAAGGTTTGAGCAGCAGGATTACTGACCTCCATCCCATAAAAAACCATAAAGACTGCAATCCAAATAAGCATAGAAACAAGATACTGCGTATCCCACCTTACTGAAATATACTGATAAATGTAAATAAATGAAGTAAATATCATAAGAAAACATAAAAAGGGATTGGTACACATTTTTCACATTCTTACTCGAATATCACAGCATTCAAAAGCTTAATATTGTTGTATTGGGGTGCCCTTCTGATGCCTGCAGGTGGCAGTTGTTGTAACCTCTTAAAATCTCTCATTAAAAACAAATTCAGTCAACAATAAAAAAAGACCCATATCATTGAAAAAACCAGATAATTAAAATTTAGGAACAAATTCAGTTCAGAAATTTGTCCCAGTATCATGAAACAAAAACCCATAATTCATCTTTTAAATCACTTCTTCAAATAAGTAACAATGAGAAAAATCCAATTCACACCTCTGCAAAAATAATTAAATGAAAACAAAACATGACAATCTTGTCTGTAAAAATCATAACATGTAGCTCAAATGAGGGAAGAAAAAAATTCTTGGCTTTCTTTTGTTTGGATTAAAAGGGAAAATTTTAGATCTTTTGTCTCTCCAAACAGATCTAACCCAATGATCCAGAAAAGCTTAAAATAAATTTAAACGAAAAAGCATAACCTAGAGGAGAATTGGACATATTTGTTTTATATATATACACACACATACAAAAAAAATTAAATAATGAGAAAAAAGATCTAAAATTGGTAACAATATAAAGCACTTCACAAGATTGGAGCAGAGGGCATGCACACAGCCACCAGGACCACCAGCAGAAAGCAAGACAATTGGTAACAATATAAAGAAAGAGGGAGTTTGTGGAGGGACATCATCAGAGATTTCAGAAAAAGAGGAAGATGGTTTTGGGAGAGCACTAGGTCTCTAGAATTTCCTAGGGAAGCAGGAAAATTACTTAGTTTGCTCATTGTAGAGTTTGATATTTTCCAGTTGGGTTTTCAGATCTTTGAATGTAATGAACTTTTGTAATTTTGGTTTAACCTTAATGAATGAATGAATTGCAGATTATCCTTTTGCAAAGTGTTTTCTGTTCCATTGATTGCGTGGTTGTTTGGGTTGTTATTTGCACTGTCGACAATTGAGTTGCCTGAAAGAATTGTGGGTACTGCTGAGTTGAATAAAACAGGTGAGCTACAACTTCTGGACTCTAATAGTAACGAAGATTGACCAGGAACCTAACAGAAACCTATGAGCGATATAACAACTTTGTCATAATAACAGTAACTTGCTTTTAAATTTAAGTGAAATTTAAAACCCAAGTCATGCTACTGCATCAGCAAGAACGAATGGGTACATAACATGGCAACACCCCTAAACCATGGATTCAGATACCCATATGATATATTAACACACATAATCATGTAAATGAATAATTTCAAGCCTACTATATGAAGATGCAAATTTTAAAATTGAATAGGAATGCCTGCGAGGACCTTAAACACTAAAATATTTGCTAACATTGGAGAAGACAAATAAATAAGCCATATTCCATCACTTAAACTCGATCCTCACCTTAGACCCACCATGCCAATTTTAAACAAAATTGCAGAGAATATATGACAAAAAAGCAAACTAAGACAATATCACTTATTGTCAGATAAAAGATTCCACCAGAATAACCAGGAGTCTGGACGTTGACGTTACCATCTGTATAAGACAAAAAACCAAACCTCCTGCTCTATACTCTCCGGGATAAAATAAAACAGGTCAATAACCAAACTGAAATGAACACTTTGCCAGTTACTTTGCAAAAGGGGTAGACACAAAAATATAACACTTAAACACAAAAAAGTCAAGGTTTATGTTTTTTACCAAACCCAATCCATGAATTCCTTCATTAGCCTTTTCGTTGTAGGAGCTGCAGCAGTTCACATTGGCACTGCACAGAAGCTACCATAACAACCAACAATGAAAAGAAACCCAATTTATCTTTTTCAAGATTAAAAAAAAAAAGAAAAGTAACAGTTAAGAACTAGGTAGCACGGAAACGGAAACGTCGAAACGTCGAAACGTGGAAACGTATTTGCTTAAAAAAATAAGAAACGAAACGTGGGGAAACGTGTAAATATAAAAAATATAGGGTTTGTTTTTAAATATAAAATTTTTATAAAAAATACAATAAAACGCACACTTCCTCTAGGTCGTTCGTCCTGATGTCACAGCCAAACAGTTCCAGTCCCAGCAGTTTCCGTTCCTGGAAAACTTTGTGACATCAGGACGAACCGACCCAGAGGAACGCACACTTTTTTCACAGAGTTTTCTTTCTTCCAGCCACTGTTTAGAGAGGAAGAAGACGCCCAGGAGATTGACAGCAAAGAAGAGAAGACGCCCAGAAGACTATTCAGCATAGGAAACTATTTTTGTTATTTATTTTCAGAATCATATGAAATTTACCCAATTCCATATTTGCTTCTTGTGCCTCAAAAGTTTTTGCTTGTGTTTCCTTTTTCAATCAATCAGAAAAGGAAGATTGAGCAGTGGCTTTGGATGAAAGGGGAGTTACTAATAATTCCTGGGGGAAGGTAAGTGTACCAAGAAGTAAAAAGCCCGCCTCAGAATCTTCCTTCCGGTGGGCACTTGGCCCCTAAAAATAATAAAAGGCTTAAATCAGCAGACAGGTGTTTCAAAACAAGAAGACAAAAATTCTTCTCTTTTCTGCAACGGAAAAAAACGGAGCATAGGAAACTGTTTCTAGTAAAGAAACGCGTTTCCTTTTTATCTAAAATTACCGAAACGGCCCCGAAACGTTTCGTACCAGTTTCGGGCCGTTTCGGAAACCGAAACGTTTCGGATTCATGGAAAAGCACACTGCTGTGCGTTTCCGTGCTTCTTAGGTTAAGAACAAATTCAGTTCATAAATCTGTCCCAGCATCATAAAACAAGAAGAAAATCCAATGCAGAACTATTCCATATAAAAATGTTGTCACCACACCCAATATTTACCCAAAGGCTTATAAATAACAAACTACAAAACAAAATCAAATTTAAAAAAAGAGTAATTAAACTATATTACAACAGTACAATGTGACAAAAATATTGAGTAAGAAAAAAGGAAAAAAAAAGGCAACACAACAGTAAGAAAAAAAAAGAAAGTAACTGCACCCAAATCCAGAACTACCATTA